>NC_041398.2:44353828-44653828 GCF_900747795.2 Erpetoichthys calabaricus
AGGCGAGATTGCATTGGTTTGGACATATGCAGTGGAGAGATGCTGGGTATATTGGGAAAAGGATGCTAGGGATAGAGCTGCCAGGCAAGAGGAAAAGAGGAAGGCCTAAGAGAAGGTTTATGGATGTGATAAGAGAAGACATGCAGGTGATGGGTGTAACAGAGCAAGATGTAGAGAACAAAAAGTTATGGAACAAGATGATCCACTGTGGCGACCCCTAACGGGAGCAGCCGAAAGAAGAACTGACTTTCCATTGATCTGTAACTGTTTGCCCTCTATAGTTTTATTCCCACACCCAGATTCTTTGTTACGTAGATCTACACATACAACCCCTACTTTTGTTTTCTTATCCTTTCCCTCACCTGGCCTGGATGGGGGCACTGCCGTAAGACACAATGCAATTGCTGCTGAGACTACAGATTCTGACTTCACCCAGGACTGACTGCTACTGTGCTACACTTCACTTACTACAGCACAGGTGTCGAACTCCAGTCCTCGAGGGCCGCAGTGGCTGCATGTTTTCATTCTAACCATCTTCTTCATTAGTGAGCCGTTTTTACTGCTAATTAACTTCTTTTGCTTTAGTTTTAATTAACTTGACTCAGGCCCCTTAATTGTCTCTTTTTCCTTAATTAGTAGCCAAACAATAATGAGACATCTAAATTGGCCCTAGTGTGTGCTTGGTGTGTGGGTGTGTTTGTGTGTGTCCTGCGGTGGGTTGGCACCCTGCCCGGGATTGGTTCCCTGCCTTGTGCCCTGTGTTGGCTGGGATTGGCTCCAGCAGACCCCCGTGACCCTGTGTTCGGATTCAGCGGGTTGGGAAATGGATGGATGGATGGACAATAATGAGACATCAAACAAGCCACCATATGACCAGCTCACCTGTGCCCATCACACAATATCTGAAAATAAATAAAGGTGAAGGTCTCCGTAAGGTTGATCTCTCAGGTCACCAAAACATTTTGAAAATGTTCTTAGAAAAAACAGAAAAATTAAAAGATTTGGAAATGTCTGCTGTGGCAGAATTAGAGCAGCAACAAGCCATTGAATTAAATAACGGGCTTAATTAACAGCAAGAATCAGCTTTTCATTAAGAGACTGTTTGGAGTGAAATTGGTTGGAGTTTGAAATCCCAGTTTAGCTGGTCATCTGTTGGCTCGTTTCACGTCTCATTTCTGTTTGGCTGCCATTTAATGAAGAAAGGAATCAATTCAGAGGACTGACTCCTTAAAAACAGGGCTACTAAAATGAATGGAAAAGGAGTTAATTAGCAGTGAAAACTGCTTGCTGATTAGGAAAGGGTTAGAATGAAAACCTGTAGCCACTGCGGCTCTCCGGGCCCAGAGTTCGCCACCACTGTACTAGAGGAACGTCTCTTCTTTTCTCTATAGCTTCCCAAGTTGGCAAGAACTCTTCCACAGAACACATTACTCCCTGTCCTTCACCAGCTTCACTGGCTCCCTGTTAAATACCACATTAATGTTAAGATTCTGCTTTTAACCTTCAAGACCCTCCATAATTTGAGTCCTCCATATCTCTCTGATCTTCATATCTCTATTCCTACCTGTATCCTTAGATCTTCCTCCTCTGTTAATCGTATTATACCTCCTGCTCGCCTGGCTACCATGTGGTTTAAAGCTTTTAGTCGAGTGGCTCCTCATGGAACTCTCTCTCACAAGATATTCATAACACTGACACTCTTCCTACCTTTAAATCCCACCTTAAAACACACCATTTTAAGCTTGCGTATTCTGTTTGATATCAATTTTAGTTGTTATATTTTCATTGTTGTATTAACATTGGTTTTATTGTAAGTTTTTGTGACTATTATGTGTTTTGTAAGGTAGCCTTGAAAGGTACCTATAAATAAAATGAGATAATAAAAATAAAATAATAAATAAATCTTCTTCTTCTTTCGGCTGCTCCCATTAGGGGTTGCCACAGCGGATCATCTTCTTCCATATCTTTCTGTCCTCTGCATCTTGCTCTGTTACACCCATCACCTGCATGTCCTCTCTCAGCACATCCCTAAACCTTTGCTTAGGCCTTCCTCTTTTCCTCTTCCCTGGCAGCTCTATCCTTAACATAGCTGGTCTAACTACTGTTCTGTAAACCGTCCCTTTCACTCTTGCTGATACCCGTCTATCACAAATTACTCCTGACACTCTTCTCCACCCATTCCACCCTGCCTGCATTCTTTTTCACCTCTCTTCTGCAATCCCCATTACTCTGTACTGTTGATCCCAAGTATTTAAACTCATCCACCTTCGCCAACTCTTTCCCTTGCATTCTCACCATTCCACTGACCTCCCTCTCATTTACACACATGTATTCTATCTTGTTCCTACTGACCTTCATTCTTTTCCTCTCTAGAGCATATCTCCACCTCTCCAGGGTCTCCTCAACCTGCTCCCTACTATCACTACAGATCACAATGTCATCAGCAAACATCATAGTCCACGGGGACTCCTGTCTAATCTCATCTGTCAACCTGTCCATCACCATTGCAAATAAGAAATGACTCAGAGCCGATCCCTGATGTAATCCCACCTCCAACTTGAATGCATCCATCACTCCTACCACAGACCTCACCATTTGACACTTCCCTCATACATATCCTGTACAACTCTTACGTACTTCTCTGCCACTCCTGACTTCCTCATACAATACCACAGCTCCTCTCGAGGCACCCTGTCATATGCTTTCTCCAGGTCCACAACGATGCAATGCAACTCCTTCTGGCCTTCTCTAAACTTCTCCATCAACATCCTCAGAGCAAACATTGCATCTGTGATGGTCTTTCTTGTCATGAAACCATACTGCTGTTCACTAATCATCACCTAACTTCTTAACCTAGCTTCCACTACTCTTTCCCATAACTTCATGCTGTTGCTCATCAATTTTATTCCCCTGTAGTTACTACAGTCCTGCTTATTCTTAAATATCAGCACCAGTACACTTCTTATCCACTCCTCAGGCATCCTGTCACTTTCCAAGATTCCATTAAACAATCTGATTAAAAACTCCACTGCCATCTCTCCTAAACACATCCATGCTTCCATAGGTATGTCATCTGGACCAACGAACGGCCTTTTCATTTTTTCATCCTCTTCATAGCTGTCCTTACTTCCTCCTTGCTAATCCATTGCACTTCCTGATTCACTATCTCCACATCATCCAACCTCTTCTCTCTCTCATTCTCTTCATTCATTAGCCTTTCAAAGTATCTCTTTCCATCTGCTCAACACACTCTCCTCGCTTGTGAATATGTTTCCATCTTTATCCTTTATCACCCTAACCTGCTGCACATCTTTCCCAGCTTGGTCCCTCTGTCTAGCCAGTCGGTACAGGTCCTTTTCTCCCTCCTTAATGTCCAACCTCTCATACAACTCATCATAAGCCTTTTCTTTAGCCTTCGCCACCTCTCTCTTCACCTTGCACCTTATCTCCTTGTACTCTTGTCTACTTTCTGCATCTCTCTGACTATCCCACTTCTTCTTTGCCATCCTCTTCCTCTGTATACTCTCCTGTATTTCCTCATTCCACCACCAGGTTTCCTTTTCCTCCTTCCTCTTTCCAGATGTCATGCCAAGTACCCTTCTTGCTGTCACCCTTACTACATCTGCTGTAGTTTCCCAGCTGTCTGGTAACTCTTCACTGCCACCCAGTGCCTGTCTCACCTCCTCCCTAAACTCAACCTTGCAGTATTCCTTTTTCAACTTCCACCATTTGATCCTTGGCTCTGCCCTCACTCTCTTCCTCTTCTTGATTGCCAACGTCATCCTACAGACCACCATCCTATGCTTCTTAACTACACTTTCCCCTGCCACCACTTTGCAGTCTTCAATCTCCTTCAGATCAACTCTTCTGCATAGGATGTAATCTACCTGTGTGTATCTTCCTCCACTCTTGTACGTCACACTATGTTCCTTCCTCTTCTTAAAATACATATTCACCACAGCCCTGTCCATCCTTTTGGCAAAATCCACTATCCTCTCACCTTCTTCATTCCTCTCCTTGACACCATACCTACCCATCACCTCCTCGTCTCCTTTGTTCCCTTCACCAACATGCCCATTGAAATCCGCTACAATCACCACTTTCTATCCCTTGGGTACACTGTTCATCACTTCATCCAACTCACTCTAAAAATCTTCTTTTTCACCCATTGCACAGGCAACTTGCGGTGCATATGCACTAACAACATTCATCATCACACCTCCAATTTCCAGCTTCATAATCATTACTCTGCTTGACACTCTTCTCACCTCCAGAACATTCTTGACATACTGTTCCTTCAGAATAACTCCTACCCCATTTCTCCTCCCATCCACACCATGATAGAACAATTTGAATCCACCTCCGATCCACCTGGTCTTACTCCCCTTCCATTTAGTCTCTTGCATGCACAATATACCAACCTTCCTTCTCTCCATCATATTTGCTAACTCTCTCCCCTTACCAGTCATACTGCCAACATTCAAAGTTCCTACCAGGCCCGGCCTTAGGCATAGGCAAAGTAGGCGACCGCCTAGGGCCCCGGCGTCCGGGGGGCTCCGGATTGATGGTGGCCAGGCCCCCGGCCCGCCCCTCCCCTCGCATGTTTAACAGTTCAAACTGGCTAAATTGTAGCAGCTAACTACTCCGGGCGAAAAAGGGACGTAGGGTGATGACCTCGTAACGTTACAAGAAAACGTCTCCTTGGTCTAATTTTCACACATTTCGCAGAGCTTCCAGGGGGGCTCCACCCCCCTAAGGGGGGCCCCTAACCCCCCTTTCGCCTAGGGCCCCATAATACCTAAGACCGGGCCTGTTCCTACCTTCAGTTCCACTCTCTTTACTTTCCTCCTCTCCTCCTGCCTCCGGACACGTCTCCCCCATCTTCTTCTCCTTCTTCTTCAGCCAACAGTAGCCCAATTTCCGCCAGCACCCTGTTGGCTAACAGTAC
Organism: Erpetoichthys calabaricus; assembly: GCF_900747795.2. Taxonomy (NCBI): domain Eukaryota; kingdom Metazoa; phylum Chordata; class Cladistia; order Polypteriformes; family Polypteridae; genus Erpetoichthys; species Erpetoichthys calabaricus. Next base: position 44,358,777 of record NC_041398.2, read on the forward strand.
TGGTGGCGGTTGAAGTTAATCCGGGGCTCGACTGATCCGGTATGAAAATTTGTATTGTCCGCACATTGATTTGACAAAATTTTACACCGGATGCCCTTCCTGACGTAACCCAATAAATAAAACTAGCCAACTAGTGGCGTAGCATATGCCGCATAGTCACGCTGCTGTTTTAATGAGTTTTAAGCACAAGGAAAAAAATAAACATTTGAAAAATCCGTAATTTAATAAACCACCAAGAAAGTAACATTGCAACAATGCACGCTACGAACCAACATATAATTGTCCGTGGCTGAAAACTGGAGGACTGTTGTCGCTCCTCCACTTCCCAGAGCGAGGGATGGGGCAGGACGGCGTGGAGGGCGGAACGGGGGGAGAGGGGAAGGACACCCATTCCGCCCCCTCCGTCCCGGCCCCCCGTCATTCATTGTTCTTTGCGGTTCCGGCTGCTTTTCTATATATAATCCACCAAGTCACCCGACCATGATAGTAGCCGCGCACTTACTGGGAATTCCTCGTTCGTGGGGAACAATTGCAAGACCTGGTCTCCATCACGAATGTGGTTCAATGGCTTACCCACGCCTGTCGGCATTGGGTAGACACACGTTGATCCATTCAGTGTAGCGTGCGTGCAGTACCGGACATCCAAGGGCATCACAGACCTGTTAATGCTCAATCTCATGTGGCTGAAAGCCACTTACCCCTCTAAGAAGTTGGACGCCGACCGCTCGGAGGTCGCGTAACTATTTAGCAGTAGGGAGTCTCATTCGTTTTCGGAATTAACCAGACAAATCGCTCCACCACCCACAGAATCGAGAAAGAGCTATCAATCTGTCAATCCTCTCCGTGTCCGGGCCGGGTGAGGTTTCCCGTGTTGAGTCAAATTAAGCAGAATTTGTGTATGGTGAGTTGTTGCGTCCGGGCACATGAGCAGGCACTGTGAATGCCTTGAGAGAGTGGGTGGACGCGTGCCGGGGAATAATGAGTATCTATATATCTTCTTAGATATAGAAAGCGACTGAGGCGGTGGAGTTGTTGCGTCCGGGCACATGAGCAGGCACTGTGAATGCCTTGAGAGCATGGGTGGATGCGTGCTGGGGAATAATGAGTATCTGTATATCTTCTTAGATATAGAAAGCGACTGAGGCGGTGTTGGGTGAATTGTTGCAGTTTGTGAGTTAGCAGTTGTGATGGTTTAACACTCCAATACATTGCGGTGAACGCTGGTAACAGTCGGGCGGGCGGGCAGGCGTTCTCGTCCCATGCTCTTAGAGTTGGTGGGTGTGTCTCTGTGAGTTGTCGTCGTATCCTATGGTGTTAGAGTTGGTGGGCGGCGCTTTACGAGTTGACGGACATGGCTATTTCTTGCGTATCCCATGGTTGTCTTCTGGCAGTGTGAATGCCTAGAGAGACAGGGTGGCGGTATTTGGTGAGTTGTTGCAGTTTGTGAGTTAAAAGCTGCGATGGTTTTACACTCCAGTACATTCCGGTGAATGCATTGCGGTGAATGCTAGTACTGTAACAGTCAGGCGGGGTGGGCTTGCAGGCGGTCTCGTCTCACTAGGGTTGGTGGGCGGGTCTCTGTGAGTTCGCGTGCGTGGCTATGCCGTGCGTATCCCATGGTTGTCTTGCTTGTTCTGTCGGCTTAGTGAATTATATATATATATATATATATATATATATATATATATATAGATAATAAGAGTAACAAAGCAAGCAAGGGGAGCTCACAATAAACTTTTATACAGTAACTAGAGGATTAACATTCTTAAAAATATACTTAATTTGGCATAAAGCAAACACAAATAAAAAGGTAAATGGGTATGGCTAATCAATGATACTACCTGGAATATTTGAGGCAATGTCACAGAAGTTGCTGGCCCACACATCCAAATGTTGAATCTTTGGGTCTCTTAGGTTACATTGCTGTGTGGCTGTGTTGTCTCTTCTTCTCCTTCTTAATAAGTCTTCCTTCTTGAAGCTGACTTTTTAAAATCTTGTAAGGGCCAAGGTGAACACCGTTAGGTCATGTCCATTTAACAGACTATATTAGTACATGTGAACAAGGTATGCATGAAGGTATCCACTTGGCTTAAAAGCTTCACTTTATAAATATGTAAAGTCCATAAAATGACCAGTTTACCATTTGAGGTTCTGACCTTTCAATGCCAGACTTGTCTGCAAAATGTGTCTGTCTGCCCTTCTGAATGCAGAAAAACTGCCTTCTGCCTATACCAACACCTGTTCTTCTTTGTCTGGACAAGCTGCTTTCAAGTTAAAGAAATGTGCACCTTCAGTTAAAGCATAAGTTTTAAATATAATAAAAATTGTCCATAATCCTTTTTAACAATTTAAAGAATACAAAATAAAACAAAATAAAATCACATTTCTCTACAATATGCATTGACTCCACTGGCTGTTCCTCACTTTACTCACCTGGGGTCAGCATCAGTAGTACCTGCCATTTTCCACAACTCTCTGAGTCAGTAAAGAGCCAGGATCCTACTGGCAGCCACTCTTCTATAAGTGCTTCTCTTAAATACGCTATTTGTGACCCCCTCCACTCTCTCTGGAGGTGCTTTTATGGCTGGCTTCTTTAGGTAGCCTTAACCTTTCTGACAATTTAGGGATACCCTGCCCTTCTCTCAAGCTCCTTGTCCTTGAGAGTAACATGAAGTTCTTTTTCCAGGCCATTCGAGTTGTGCTAAGTGATCTGTGATTGGCCCAGCCTGAGCAAGCACTCATGAATGTGGATGGGGAATACTGCTTGTCTTAACTCCATCAACGCTAGTATCAAACCAGTCTTTCATCTCCGGTCATTAGGCAGTTTCCACTTCAGACAATAGTGTAACAACCCCGGGATATGAGAGACTGAGGAATGGATTTAGCACTCTGAGAACATTAGCTGTAATTGACCCCTTAAAGAACTGTTGGAGCCTCTGTGGTTGAGCCTGCTGTCTTCCTCTTCGACCTTTCTGTAATGCAGTGCTGCTCTGAACTTCTGTGGTTCCATTTTAACCAGATGCCTTGTCCTGAGCCTGTACACACAAGCCTCTGGCTCTGCCTTACACTGCTCACTTGGGTTCAGTGAAAACACCATCTACCTCTCTTAAGTGGTCAATCTGTGCATTATGAATGATATACACTCTCTAATGGAGTCACTTTGCTTCATTGTGAATTGCATGTCTTTCATTTTAAACTGCATGCATTTCAGCTTATGGTCTATGTGTTTGAGAGTTTCAGAATGAAGTGTATACTTTTAACTACAGCATGTAAATTTCACTGTATAATGTAAGAATTTCAGCGTACCTTTATGCATTAATGGCCAGATTGTAACAGTGGTGGAGAATTTCAAGCTCATACTCGCAACCATTCCCAAAACTATAACACGGTTAGTACATTGACAATAGTCAAGAAGGGTCACAAGAGGCTGTTCTTTTTGAGAAAGTAAAAGAAGTTTGCAATATCACATTGTATTGTGGCCTTTTCTGTTTCTGTTATTGGTCTTCTCTATCAAAGTTTGATGTGGATGTCCCTCTGTTGAAAACAGCAAGCAAATAGAGTGATGTGCACTACTCCTGAAATCATTGCTTGGCATCTCCTCACTGTGGATTTACTCTCCTATTGCATACCTGTCCACCCCATGTTTACTCTGTTTCTGTCTGAACAGTGCAGATCAATCAAAACCAAACAGATTTCATTGCAATAATGGACCTAAAGAATTATGTATACATCCAGTACCATATTTATATACTACCTTTAAAAATTTACATAAATAACATTTTAGTTAAAACTTTCAAATTACGTGTTTTACAACAACTTGCCACATGTCAGTCAGTACGTGGTACTGGTATTCATTTGCTTGATTAATACATACTGACATAGGTGCAGTGGAGTGGGCAGAAGTGGGGTTTATGGTTGCCCTGGAGAAATGCTAAAGAAAAGTAACAAAGGAAAAAAATCCACTCGCTCTTTTTTTTTTTTCATGTCATGTTTCTGTAAGAAGATCGAATCAATGTCATACCACTGACGTGCAAAATACATTTTCTTTGATTTCACTGAAATCAAAATACATTTCTAGTGCCTCAGTATTTAACTCACCTCCCTGCCAGGTGGATTACAGTGCTGACTGCCCTAACATAATGACAAAATTCTATAGAAGTGTAATGATTATCCCTACCCATTATTCCAGTTTGCAGTATCTTTGATAATTTATGCAAAGAACGCAACATAACCACCCAAGTAATGCACAGTGTCAGTTTTTAACTGAGATAGCAGCTACAGAGAGCTCTTTCATTATGCCAGGAGCAAAGGTGAAGGTAGAGCAGTGTTTTCCAACCATTGTTCTGTGGTAGCACACTTTTTGTAACTTAAAAAATACCAAAGTACGTCTTGATTCTACCAACCACAAAAGCATTCTATCTATGCACTTGCTAAACTGTCTAAAGGGGTGAGAGTATCAGAGACACTGGCAAAAGGCTTGGAGGTTGGTGTTCACAGACAGAGAACTTGGTGAGCACTTTGAACACATTTTCTCAGCTGCTTTTTCCCTAAGCCCGCTCATATAGGTTGTTCTGTATGGCACAGTTGGATAGCTCTCATTGCGCACCAGTTGAAAAACACATGTTTAGAGTATAATTATAAAGTCATTGATGGTGATGAATAATTAAGGATGGAATTGCAGATTTTTAACGTAAGTTTTAATGTACAGTTAGGTCCATAAATATTTGGACAGAGACAACTTTTTTGTAATTTTGGTTCTGTACATTACCACAATGAATTTTAAATGAAACAACTCAGATGCAGTTGAAGTGCAGACTTTCAGCTTTAATTCAGTGGGGTGAACAAAACGATTGCATAAAAATGTGAGGCAACTAAAGCATTTTTTTAACACAATCCCTTCATTTCAGGGGCTCAAAAGTAATTGGACAATTGACTCAAAGGCTATTTCATGGGCAGGTGTGGGCAAGTCCGTCATTATGTCATTATCAATTAAGCAGATAAAAGGCCTGGAGTTGATTTGAGGTGTGGTGCTTGCATGTGGAAGATTTTGCTGTGAACAGACAACATGCGGTCAAAGGAGCTCTCCGTGCAGGTGAAAGAAGACATCCTTAAGCTGCGAAAACAGAAAAAGCCCATCCGAGAAATTGCTACAATATTACGAGTGGCAAAATCTACAGTTTGGTACATCCTGAGAAAGAAAGCAAGCACTAGTGAATTCAGCAACACAAAAAGACCTGGACGTCCACGGAAGACAACAGTGGTGGATGATCGCAGAATCATTTCCATGGTGAAGAGAAACCCCCTTCACAACAGCCAACCAAGTGAACAACACTCTTCAGGGGGTAGGCGTATCGATATCCAAGTCTAACATAAAGAGAAGACTGCATGAAAGTAAATATAGAGGGTGCACTGCAAGGTGCAAGCCACTCATAAGCCTCAAGATTAGAAAGGCTAGATTGGACTTTGCTAAAGATCTAAAAAAGCCAGCACAGTTCTGGGAAAAACATTCTTTGGACAGATGAAACCAAGATCAACCTCTACCAGAATGATGGCAAGAAAAATGTATGGAGAAGGCGTGGAACAGCTCATTATCCAAAGCAGACCACATCATCTGTAAAATACGGTGGAGGCAGTGTGATGGCTTGGGCGTGCATGGCTGCCAGTGGCACTGGGACACCAGTGTTTATTGATGATGTGACACAGGACAGAAGCAGCCGAATGAATTCTGAGGTGTTCAGAGACATACTGTCTGCTCAAATCCAGTCAAATTGATTGGGTGGCGTTTCATGATACAGATGGACAATGACCCAAAACATACAGCCAAAGCAATCCAGGAGTTTATTAAAGCAAAGAAGTGGAAAATTCTTGAATGGCCAAGTCAGTCAGCTGATCTTAACCCAATTGAGCATGCATTTCACTTGTTGAAGACTAAAGTTCAGACAGAAAGGCCCACAAACAAGCAGCAACTGAAAGCCGCTGCAGTGAAGGCCTGGCAGAGCATTAAAAAGGAGGAAACCCAGCATCTGGTGATGTCCATGAGTTCAAGATTTCAGGCTGTCATTGCCAGCAAAGGGTTTTCAACGAAGTATTAGAAATGAACATTTTATTTCCAGTTATTTAATTTGTCCAATTACTTTTGAGCCCCTGAAATGAAGGGATTGTGTTAAAAAAATGCGTTAGTTGCCTTACATTTTTATGCAATCGTTTTGTTCACCCCACTGAATTAAAGCTGAAAGTCTGCACTTCAACTGCATCTGAGTTGTTTCATTTAAAATTCATTGTGGTAATGTACAGAACCAAAATTAGAAAAAAAGTTGTCTCCGTCCAAATATTTATGGACCTAACTGTATGCCCATTTAAGAGATGCTTTTTTCAGTGAAGTAACTCTTTAGCAGTGCATTCAAATTCAAATGCTGCTGGAGTATGTGAATTTCCCCTTGGGATTAATAAATTATCTATCTATCTCTATCTATCAAAGTCTACAGTTGTTTCAATTTGTTTAATTTTATTTTAACACGTCTGTGTTTAGTATTGCCTTATCAATCTGAGAATTAATACATTGCCCTCGTTTTTTTATTGCCTTTTTTTCAACTTGCCCTTTAGGAAGGCATTCAAATTCAGGTTGTACTTGCTCAAGGAGTATTTTGTTAAAAGGTCAGGTTTTAGGCCATTGTTTAAATTTAAAATTTGCCATTAAATTAAAAAAAATTCCTTTGTGTTAATTCTACATTGATTTCGTGTTTTAATGTGTATTTAATTAATGATTTATGTATTTATTTTACGATTGCATGTTTTAATGTTGGATGTGACTTAATTGCAACTAATTCTGTATAATTCTGCAATAAATGTTTTAATTGATATATATATTAAAGTCTTATACAGTATACACATTTATATGTACTAATACTAGGTGGCTTCGCTCGCAAAACCCCCCGGCCTGCGCTACGCACCAGCCACTTCGCATCCCTGCCGCTCACATATGTGGATTTCACTTTCACCAAACAACAAATTTTTAAATTCTCGGAGATATGCCTCTTCATTTGGAAGAAACACTACTTTTCCCTGATGGCAACACGAATTAGGCGATCTACAAGTCTCTGACTTAAAGTTTAAATCTGAACAATATATTCAATCTTTTTTTCACTGTTCTGTTATTTCACCAAGTAACAATTTCCGTTTGTTTGCGCTAATGCGATCTTTACTATCATTTTTTTGAGTCTTTCGAATTCTACTAGCCTGCATGTATATCGTGCCGTTTTTGAATTCGTTACGACATTCTACTTTGTCATCTACTTTTTGTCTTTTATTTTCTGCCCCAGGCATGGTTAAATCTCTTGGCACAGTCTCCTTTTGCGGGACGTGAAAGTTTCTCTCTGAAAAAGTCACGCCTCGTCCCAGGCTAAAAAGTCTCATCTCGACCCAGGATTTTTTTATTATAATAGAGAGATAATTTTTATATGCTTGTTTTTTGCCTATTTGTAAAGCTTTTTAACATTCTGTTTCTTTTCAGAAGATGTGGCAGCACTCTGACTCATGGCAGAAGAACCATTCCCACTCAGTAATTTTTTTTCTTAAATTATTTTTAACACCTCTTTTAACAGAATTGTTGTATTTATCTGTATTTTTCTTTCTGTTATCTGTAGCTTTCCTGGTGTTAGGCATTCTCATTGGAAATATGCTTACCAGCTTGGTGGCAGCTGCTTAGTTTATTACAGCTGGTAATTGTCTCTGCTAAAGAAAGAGGGTTCATTTGCAGATTAGTAGGCTTTACTGTGTGACACTCTTAGTTAGCTGAAAATGAGCCTGATTCTTAATGTATGATTCATAAGATTGTTGACAATATTCATGGAACGTGCATAATCATGAAACATGTGTAGGTAATAACACCAACAATCTGTTAAATAAACAGTAAGATAAAGATGTGTAAGTGAAAGTGTAGCTGTGCCAACAGAGCTCCATTTAAAAAGGATTTAACAACTGAAAAGAGAAAAACAAATCCTTCAATTAATTGTGGTTCTGGAAAAAATAAACCTTTGGAGGCGGGTTGGGTTCATGGTCCTTTACAACAAGCATTTTCTAGCCTAGAAGTCCTCAAAGTCTGAAGAAGCAGCACTGGCAGCAAACAATGAAATAGCTATAATGTATGTATAAACATAGTTGACATTTGGCAAGTGGGTCCTCTTTTATTTTTACTCACCATATAATTTTTGTCTTGTATACACTAGCATTTAAAAGTTTGCAGTCATCCAAAAAGTTTAATGTTTTTGATAGAAATCAATGCTTTTTTTATGAAGATATAGTGTCATTAAATTGTATTTAAAAATGTAGCAAAAACATTATTTGTGTTGCAAATTGCTATTACTTTTTGAAATGACTGATTTATAATTTATTATGGCGGCACGGTGGTGCAGTGGGTAGCGCTGCTGCCTCGCAGTTGGGAGACCTGGGGACCTGGGTTCGCTTTCCGGGTCCTCCCTGCGTGGAGTTTGCATGTTCTCCCCGTGTCTGTGTGGGTTTCCTCTGGGTGCTCCGGTTTCCTCCCACAGTCCAAAGACATGCAGGTTAGGTGGATTGGTGATTCTAAATTGGCCTTAGTGTGTGCTTGGTGTGTGGGTGTGTTTGTGTGTGTCCTGAGGTGGGTTGGCACCCTGCCCAGGATTGGTTCCTGCCTTGTGCCCTGTGTTGGCTGGGATTGGCTCCAGCAGACCCCCGTGACCCTGTGTTCGGATTCAGCGGGTTGGAAAATGGATGGATGGATGGATAATTTATTATTCACATGTGACTGTAAAGCTCTGTTCTTAGTAGACATTATCTAAGTGTCCAAATAGTATCCTAATGTCCATCATTGCTAATCATGTGAATCATTAGCACCCTCTGTGAACATGTGCATGACTCTGGTGCTCTGTGCAGGACTGGTTACTGCTTTGAACCCAGTAATACTTGGATTGGCTCTAGCGCCCCCTGAACCTGAATTGGATTAGGTGGGTTTAAGAATGTCATGTTACAAAACAAAATGTTAAAATAAACAGAGAGACTAGTTGTAGTCCAAATTCTAGCTGACCTATTTCATCCATATTCTAAAAAGGACCATTCTGCAGGTAAACAAAGAAAATTTTATTTGCATGTAGGAGAAGACAACTGATAAGATGAACAATACATGGCAGATCATGTGCTACCTTGAGCACTGAGATGAGAAAAAGCAAAGATAATGACAACAGAGCAAAAACAATTACTACCAATAATTAAAAAGCAATTTTAAAGAGCAATATGAAAAAAACTATGTAGCAACTCTAGCAAGAGCATTTTTTCCATAGAACGTTATAATACAAGATACAGTATGTAGCTCAAAGCACTTTACAAGAAGTTAAGAAAAATATATAATTGGAAAAAATTGAAATTAAAAATTAAAGAAAATATTAAATACATAAATAAATACAAGTTCACATAACACAGATAAACAAGTAATAGAAACTGAAGAATCCTTTAAATATGGATCCAATTGCTAAACTAATGTTTTAAGTCTTTAATGATTATAATGAGATGGCCAGGGAGGATAGGAAAACAAAAAGTCCAGCTGGTAAGACGATGGATAAAATAAATCTGCAGGGTTTCCAAGGTCTAAAGAACACTCCGTTCCTACTCTGCATTCTATACAACATACAAATGAGCCAAAGTAGTTCTTTACTATTATGATGCACTGTCCTAGAAGACTGAGGAATATCTGCATTCTTTCCAACATCACATGTGGCCACAGAGTACTTTGAGCAAATTGCAATGGTGCAAAACACCACCACAAAAGAATTGTTACAGAATTGTAGAGGTTAATAAGATTCCAGATATATGAAGCATATGGTATAATAATGTATATTATACTCTGTTAGATCTGGCACAAAAGAAATAAGCAAAATAATGACTTAAGCCTTCATTAAAAAAAAAGGTTTAATTTAATTATATGAGACAATCATAGGATACTTCCTGTTTATGTTTTAGAATGAAGATAATAACATTGGTTCTTGGAATCAAGAAGAAGGTGTCCATCAGCAGGATGATGATAAACAAGATGCTTCGTTACAGGATGCTTCGTTACAGGATACTCCATTACAGGATACTCCGTTACAGGATGGTGAGACACTGTGATCTGTGGTGCACGTAGATATTACTGTATGTATCTTGATGGTATGTTTTTCAAGCAGGACAGGTCAGGTTGGGGAGCATGTACTGGTACATTGCGTTGCCATACCCACCACATGACAAAACAGCTCGGGATCCTGTTTGGGAATCCCCCAGGCAGAAAAGCAGTCCAGTCCCAACATCTATAAATGACCCTGTATCTGCCACAGTCAGGTGTTACGTGGGTGTCTCCTTGACCTGGTCCAGCCACTCGGCTCCTCAACAATGAGGATTCTGCAAGCTGGATCACCCTCTGGGAATCGCACCACATGGCCTTAGTGCTCACAATGCAGGTAATGTGCCACATTTGGAACTCCATGAGCAACAGCTCATTTCTACACAAAGTCAGGTCACGGGATAGCGTCCATGTCTCGTAACAATATAGCAAGACAGGAAGCACTAAGACTCTTAAAGACTAGGACCCTCGTACTTTTGCATAGATATTGGGAGCACCACACACCCCTTTCCAGCATCCTCATGACCCCCCCCCCCCCCATGCTCTCCCAATCTGTCTACTGAGAGGTCTGCTGAAGAGTCACCAGAGACATGAATGTCACTGCCAAGGTAAGTAAACCACTCAATAAGGTCGACACTCTCCGCAAACAGACACACTGCTGATGGCTGTGCCCAAGAGATCATTAAAGGCCTGGATCTTAGTTTTTATGCAGGACACTTGCAAGCCCAGACACTCAGACTCCTCGCTCAGTCTCTCAAGAGCCCTGATCAGAGCCTCCATTGACTCTGTGAAGATCACAGCAGTGTCAGCAAAGTCAAGATCAGTGAATCTTTGCCAACAGATGCTCCACAGAACTTTCACTTCAAAATATAATGAAAACTGAGTATGTTCAGCCTTCTGGATGTTCAGAACCTTTGCATGTTTTTGAGATTGATTTTTCTTAAAGACAGTTTAAATTGTCAACCAATCCTATTAAGTGAAATGGAATTAAAAAAATGCACCTAAATATTATAGTTGCTATAAACATCATTATTTAAGAGTTTCAATTTTATTTAAAGTACATAATAAGTATAGCTTGTGCTTGTTCGTTTTTTAATTAATTTAAAAAGTGAAAAGGGAATACTGTATATGAAAAGGAGGAGAACAAACACACAGTAACATGCTAGAAATGATAAAAGATCATTTGCCAGTTACAAACACTATGGGACAAGAATTTCTGAAACTCGCTATCATTGGACGATATCCGAGAGACATGCTAAGTGTATAATAATTACGTGCAGTAGTATAACTTATACATTTTGATGTATAAAGATTCTTGAGTGTCTGAAAAAAAGAAGAAAATATTAACCATATTATTAAGGTACAAGCAATTACTAAGGCTAGTGAGTTAGAGAACCCAACCAAAGCAATATTAGATGAAAGGTAAAGAAAAAGAGTTAGAGGGATTGACCATTTGCCATCAGGATCACAACACTGAAAGCACCTGTGGCTTCAAAATTCCTCTAGATGAAAATGAAGGTGATTTGAGCAAAACAGATCACAGTGAAGGTTTAGTAAGGAGCAGGCAGTTTTATTACTATGGTATTGCCTGTACAGACTGTCATTGATTTTTGTAGCTAGATGTTAGTTTCAAACATACAGTCATGTAATTTACCAATGTGATAAAAGGCTCTGTGAAGGGCACTTGTCATCTGTTGTTGCCAAACTACCTCTTGCTAGCATGCTTAATTTGTTGGAAATTTATACATTCAACAGATGAACAATTCAAAAACATATTTGCATGCTCAGTGCATGAACCCTTTAACAATTAATGCCAAAAAATAAGTCTAGTGGGAACAAAAAATGCTCCAAAGATTATTGAATCCTTAAGATTTATATGAATAAGCTTAAACTTATATGAATGTTTAAATTCTGAGAGGTTAGACTTTTAATAGCTTGGATGTGTTTCTTAGATTTATCTACAGTTGATCCAGACTTGCATGGCTTTTAGCCAAGTGTCCGTTGGGATTTTTTACATTTAAAAATGATGGACTATTGAATTGCCACTCGCATTATGTCAGTACCTCCCTGTATTTTTATGACTTAACTTGCAACTCATTTTTGTCTTTGTGGTCTCTCTGATGTTTATAAATCTATATGTAATCCAACAACAACTTTTTTATCATGAGTTACAGCTTATTTTGACAGTATTGATTAAATATCAGAAAATAGTCAAAAGCTTACTGTACATTATCTTGCTAGGGCTGGCACATTTTAGAGTCCAAACTAAATTAAGTTCTTTAGATCCAGAAACACAATTAGAGCATGTGAACAAGCCCATCTTGTTTTTTTTTTTCTTTTATGGTAAATTGGGATTTAAAAGTATCTTCTGTTCTTCCATTTATAACAAGAACACACCTAAAGGGACCTATGAGTGCTTCCATTTAACCACCCTATAGTTTCTCAAATGCACTTATGTGTATCACATAATGCAAATTCAAAGCATTTACATAAGTAGCAGTGCAAGATTTAACATTATGTTTCCCCTTAAGTGTAAAATGTACATTTTTAACAAGAGACATTAAACTAATACTGAGCTTCATTTTTGCTGTTTTTCTTTGTCATCATTTTATTTATTTTCTGTTGGGAAGAAGATGTACTGTCTCAGCCCTTGACTTCACCCTGGTAATTATTTACTCCCATTTTGGGAGGGTGAGTCTTCCCTATAAATATTGACGTTAAGAGACTGTTCTTTCCTGACAGCAAAATGACCTATTATGGTGTCCGTCCATTGAATTAGAGCTAGGTGAAAGAGTTGGAAAAGATGCCTATGTTGACCTTTCCACTGATGCAGGTGTTGATCACGCAGACTCTGACACCTCAATAAGTATGGCTTGTTCTTCAGTAACAAAACACTGATCATCACAGTTCTCAAAAGGCAGTTTAGGACAGTAGCCATGCTGTGACTTCACAGCTGATGGCATTTCATACAACAAGTGATCATTAGGTCTTTGTCAGTAAATACATTTGGCAATTCTGATAATGCAAGAACCAGACCCTGTCTGAGTGATCACTCAGGCCCAGTGTTGAGAATTTGGAACCAGGATGGTCTCACCAGGATTAAAGACTTTGACTTCTGTTTTTTTTTCTGTTTTTGTTTTATTACATGGGTCAGTTTGTTTTTGTTGATTATTTTCTTGTTTCTTGTATCTTTAACAAATCAAAAGTTGTGCTAAGACATCTCCACATCATCAGTGGGGCATAATCTATTTCTGTAAGGCTGTAGGAACTGGTTTAAGCGCTGATAAGTAAAATCTTGACCTTGAGATGCTTTCAGAGCATGTTTTGTTGGCTGTAAAAGTCTAACCCTTTGGTGGTAGTATGTTGAGGTACAGAGTGAATATGTTGAACTCCTTTACCTAGTAGGAACAAGGAAAATTCAGTGATTTTATCATCTCTTGTGGAGTGCATAACAGGAATTTCCATCCACTTACTGTAGACATCTATAAAAACCATGAACATCTTCCGCTTAAAGGAGTATGCAGAATCCCCAAGTATATCCTATAAAACTTTCTCAGACCAGTTAGAAGATTCCAGGAATAGAACATACTTTGGCCTTCTTAATACTGTATATTCAACACTGGCCACCAAAAATAGCTCCTTGCAAACTTCTTCAATGGATAGGGCCAATTTATTCTTGAGAAGCCAAATTTCAGTTCCTTGTAATCTCAGGAGTCTTTTCAGTAGTGACCACATTCATTACTTCAGACAATATTAGGTCATTCTGGTAACACTTTGCTTGACAAGTCACAGGCTCCTTTGTTTTTTGAAGGAGACACATTCTGCCTTAAAAATTCTACCAAGACGGTCAAACATTTTAGAAAAATAGCACCTGTCTTGATTTTTATGCTGATTTAAGCCCCTGTTAAGATATTTAGTAGAGCACTGCCTTCACAAAACTCACAAGAACAGATTGCTTAGGGGTGCAAAGTTGCCAATAGTTGGACGTGGAAAAAAATACTTATTTATTTTAATGTTACTTGTCAGAGTACTTTTTTATTAAAGGTTTTAGAAAATGTGGTAGGATAACAATGAAATCCACCATTTTTGCTGTATTAAGGAACTTTTTCTTTCACAGATATGTACATCCAATGTCTTAAAATCTATAACATTCCAAAAATACAAAAAACAACAACACATTGAGCAAAAGAGTTCATTTTGCAATCCCATTGTAAACGCATGCACTCACCTCCCTCAAGAGTTCTGTTGTGGTGTTTGTGGTTTTCAGAAGTATACTTATTTTTTAGATGAAGATCTCATAACATTACATCTTAAAAAATATGCAAAAATTCAAAATTTTGAAAAGGGTAAATATCTCTCCATTAAAAGTTAACTCCATACTTTAAAAGTATAGTACAGATAAAACAGCCCTACACAAGCACATTTATAAATATGATCCCTTAATTAAATAGTTTTTCATTATTCTATTGAGTATAACTTGTGACAGAGCAGTTCAGTGTAGTAATTTGGAGATTACAGTGCTTTATAAAACATACTGTAGTTTTTAGGGCTTTTACCAATTCAAATGCAACTTTTTTCTTCTATTATGCTTGCAACCAATCTTATGAAACAAACCTGTTGAAAACTTTTTTTTTTTTAAATGATTAACCTGGTGGGTCTAATAATCTTTTCTTTTAGATCAAACCAGGGTGATGGCAGCTTTAGCCCAAAAGTTGTTCGTAAAAAAGTATGAGCCAGGAAGCAAATGGGTAAGTGTAGATTGGTTCTTTACAAGATCTTTCAGTAACAAATGTCTGTTAACCGGTATGAAGGAGCATATCTCAGCAAGGATAAAAGTGAAGATAAAATAGCCTACCTTCAAAATGTATTTTGGAATTACAAGCTGTTGTTTTCATTTCTGATCAACAACCTGTGTGTACACAATCAAACATCATGAGGAAAAGTGCAAGTGTTTATTTTAAATTAATAAAGGATGTAATAAATCTTTTTCACTAAAACAGAAATCTTAGCCCTGTGATTTCTTTGCCTAGGCTGAAATTAAGAAATATCGACAAGAAATAACTGAAATGCGACAATTTAGACACAGAGCTGAAGAGACTTTAAAGGATACAATCGAACAACTTTTGGGCTTAAAAACGGAAAATGAGACCCTGGAAGAGGAGCGTGAAATGCTTGAAAACACTGTAAGTCCTGCACTGTTTTTAGTTTGAAGGCTGTGTTAATCAAGGATTAATGCTTCTTTGGCACCTGTTTTTTTTTTCAAACTGTTAAATGAAACATTTGTCTTCTATTTCATCTTTAGCAAAGAATATATTTAAATATGACACGTAAAAGGATACTGTCATAATAGAGATCCAGTATTATATAGTAGTTTATTTTGTCACCATTTTAAAACAACAATTCAGCTCTAGATTTATCAAAGGATTTCTTGGTGGTGTTATTACCCAAATCCATACAACTCAGTTTCTACTTCTGTATGATCTAAATTACCCTATCCATTCATTTTTATTTTCCTGTGACTCACTATTAGCATGTATTTCACAGTGCTATAAGAACCCTCAATAACCTGGTGGTTCAATAAAAAGTTGTAGTTTAATTCAGCATTTTTACAATTTGAGCAGCAGGAGACAAGAATATATAGTACTTGATTCACACGGGGCCCCTGAAAATCTAATGTATAATCGTTGTTTTCTGTCAACAAATTTATGGACTAAGTGCGTCTTTTGACAGCATGGAGGATACAACTGCTTGATGAATATTCTTAAAAAATAAAGGAATGATGTGCAAATCATGTGAGTAAGTAAAATGGCTGAAGGTAATAACCTTGAAATGTTCATGTCATGATAGTTGGGTCTATGGTTCCCCAAACTTGCTCAGAACATCAAGATTATTAAGCTTCAGCATATGTATTGTCAAGACAGGGGGTAAGCCTGGATCCATCACAAAACTTTAGGGGTCCTTGTATTGAGAGAGGGGTATAACTGAATTACAAATAATATGTATCTAATTGTTTTAATTTCAGAACATTAATTTTTAATAGTTTTGAACACTGTTAACATTTAATCTCTAATCACTACTTTTATTAACTTTCATATGTATTTAAATAGAATAAGCATTGCATTCATATATGCAGTAATTCTAAATCTTTTAAATCATTCCAAATGTAGATGGGAGAGCAGAAAATTCGGATTAAGTAATAATCTCTATTCACCAAGCCTAATACCATTAATAACATGGATTTTTCACCAGTGATACATCTGACATTACATCAGTGGAGGAAATGTCATTATCACTTAGAAAAGATGGGTACATGTATGTATCTGAGGTCATTGTTGTAGTTAAGTAGCTAAGCAGTAACAAACCTGCAGGTGTCAAACAGATCTGCAGGTCCAACCAGCATACTGTATGTCTTCTGTTGTTAGCTTTACTTCATTCCTTGATTGATCTAGTCATTTTAATATTTAGTGTTTCTGGAGATTAAAGGGATTTGCACACTTTGTTTTGATTTTCCATTCCTTCATTATTATGCCCTTCTTTTTTTAACTCTACACTGTTTATTGTACTTACCTGTTAGATGTTTGCACCCACCAGAAACAAGAATAAAGTAAATCTGCCTAGATATGTTGTTAATTATTTTTCCTATGATATGACATTTGTGCTTTTATATAGTTTTCTTGTTTACTTTTTCAACCTCAGTCTTCAGTACTGTTAAGCATAATTTCAATTACAGCTACTACAGAATTCAGATTCAAATTATCCTTTAACACTGTTGTGTAAAACTGTCGTTTGCGCACTATGAACGAACTATTATATAACATTTCAGTAATTATTTATTACTCTGATACTGATCTTTCTGATCATAAAATAGGTCATTACAAGAGCAATTGACGAGAAGAATTCATAATTAATTGCAAAATTATGGTATTTAAGAGTTCCTCTAGAGTGCATCTTTCTCTTGCACGATTTGGTTCAAAAACTAATAAGCATATTGTCAGCTCATAACAGGCTGAAGTTTCGAGTTTGGTATTTTTCCATCCAGCCGTTTTAGCTCTAGACCATCCTCAAGAAACTGTGACACACTGACATACACTCTCAGAGACAGACACACATTCATCATCGAGATGTTGATGTTTTCGGCACCCTAAAACGTTGAGATCCATCGAAAACCGGAGATCGAAATTTTTGAATCTTAATATCATAAGACCAAATCGGATTTATTAAAGGTAGATACTTAGTTTCCGGTCTTCAACGCTTATTTAATGTAGTAAATTCACCCATAAAGTCTAACACTCCGGAGATCTTATTATCTTTGGATGCAGAAAAAACATTTGATATGGTTGAATCGAACTACGTATTCACCACATTGCATAAATTTGGGTTTGGCTTGAACATATGTGCATGGATCAAAATACTATATACCAGTCCAGAAGCTTCAGTTTGGAGTGGAAGGCAGCCATGCATAGAATTCACTTATCTCCATAGGCACAAAGCATTCAATTATTCAACTTAAAATCTTTTATTGAGCACATCTGTCTCATTTAAAATTATCCAAAATATTTCTAGGGCAAGATCCAATCTGCGAACGTTGCAATCGAGCTCCAAGTAATTCCAGTGTTATGGCCCGGGAACACATTATAGACGTTATAGGGTTACATGAACACGCCATGCACATCACGCCAGGTGTTTGACAGCTTTTCAGTCATGCAAACAAACCAGCAAGGGTCCAACTTCCCTTTTTATGCAGTTCTAGCTGCTCTCTTTGCATCCCAAATCCCACCCTTGCTGACTGTGTGACTGTGATTGGTCTGTTTCTGTTTGCAAGTCGGCTGTCTCCTTTGACATATTTAATAGTGCTCTGCAATAGCTTGTGCACCATTTCTCCTGGGATTGTTTTGTAGTACAACAGCTTACCAGTAGTTACATTATTAACAGTGTATTTAATGCCTTCAAAATGTTAACTGCTTAAAAAATCAAGAAATACTTTTTTTCCGCCAAAATCCTACATTTTTTTAATCATCCTCTTTCATATTCCTTAGAATGAGAGCAGAACAGTGTACTTTATTATTGGTATTCAGAAAAAGATTAAATAAACAAATTTCATTAGATAGGAATCAACAGACTATTTTATAATTTATTCATCACTTTCAGATAACCCAACAAAACTGGAAACATTGATATTATTATTAATTAGAACATTTTTAAAATATTACGTAAAAAAGAGATCCATACAAAAAAAAAGAACTTCATATCCACTCTGGAATGTAATGATGCATTACTGATATGGTGGGACTATTGTGCCATCTCTGGCCTTGGTGTCATAAACTTTACCAAGTGTTACTATTGTACATCTAAACACTTGGCACACTTTACTAGAAGGTATTGACATAGCTGCAAGTGGACCTTCCAGCATTCCAGTGACTCTAAACAAGCTAAAATCAAACAAAAAATAAATGTCCCACTAAAATCCTAATCAATGTGCAGTAAAGGCCATCTCAGTCTTCATTCTTATTCCCAATTTAAAGATTGTAATCTCAGTTCAGGAGTGTAGTACATAAGTTACAGGCATAAGGATTTCAAGGATCTAGAAAATTAAATTATTTTAAATTTCTCTTGAAGGTTTCAAGAGTTCTCCTAATTTATTCTCCAATAAACTAAGAGTTTTGTTTGCTCTCCATGCCACACTCATTTGCACTGAATACTAGACAAAAGCAATCCGTCATGTTTCAGAAATTTTCTTCTATTCCCTTTTACAATTCTGCTGCAGATCACTGATGCCTGAGGGCATGTGTTGACATATAGCAACTTGATGTCTTTCCAGCGTGTGGGATTTGAGGTGGTCTGGGCCCTGACTTGGATATTCCAAAATTAATGAATCTTTTGTTTTCTGGCCATTTTATGTTAGATATATCTAGTTGCACAATCCAGTTTTAGCCAGGCATTAGCTGCCAGTGATATGATGACATATTTTCCTCCAGAACACTCCAATATAAAGAGGACTTCATAGTGGACTCAATGATCTGGATGCATCTAGGGCCTGTGGCTCCAATACTTTCCCTAATCATCAATACTCCTTTCACCATAATTAATAGGTGGTATAAATTTCTTACGATAATGTGTTGTGTCTGATTTTCTCCAAACACTGTGTTGTGCATAGCTACCAGATAAATCAACTTTGGTATCAGCTGTTTAGAGGAATTTATTCCAGAAACGTTCTTGTTCATATGCATATTTGCAAGACAACGCATGGTATTATTCTTATTGCACTATGTACCTGGTGATACCTTGTGCCGATGTCAACTTTGCAACGAGAGAGGCAGCGTAGCGTCTCTGAGAGTTTTTGTGTTTTCTGTGGTGTGAGAGTTAATTAAACTCCTGCAAAGGAGCAAAAGTAGCTGGGTGTTTGAGGGTGCGCTTGGAAAAGTTACTTGTACTTGTATGTGTACTTGTTCTTGTTATTTGTATTTGAACTGGTGACTAGGAGGCATGTTAGAAAGCGTCACAGCTTTTGCAAGTAAATAACTGAGTCAGAGCAATAACTAGTTAATAAGCAACTGAAACAGCATTTCCTAAGTTTAAAAAAAATGGTGTGGCTAATGTCAAAGCAATAAAGGGGAAGACTCAATGATGCATAGGTAAGCGTCCAACGTTTAGACGCCCGATCAGGGGGGCTGTAGGAGCAGATTAGATAGTAAGAAATGAACTAGCAGCAAATATTCACTAAGCAAGTTTTATTTAATTAATTACTTTTGATTGAGCGGTTCTTAGCAGTCCAGTGGTAGAGCAGTTAATTGGGCGACAGCATAAAGGTTCATTAATATGGGGAAATACAAACAGTGTGAATGGAGAGCTTGTAAGTAAGGAATAAGAGGGGTGAAAGTTAGAAGAACAAACAGCAGGCAGCTGAGAGGGAGAATAGTACAGGAGCTGAAGGGGCCAGAAGGTGTAAAATAGCTGTAGCAGTTCTATACTTTATTTGGCTTAATTTTTTTTAGTTTTACCATGTAAGTTAAATCATTTAATTTTAATAAAAAAAAAAAAGCATAAGTTAAGGCAGTAATCCTAAATCAAATGCTAATAATGATGCCAGTGCAATGCAAGTCGTATTGGATGTTGAACTTTTTAGATGATGGCTTGGTAGAGCCAGTCGTCAATGAGGGCTACATCTGCAGGAGATGCTGGCTGATCCAGCACCTTGAGCTCAGGGTCACTGAACTGGAGGAGGAGTTGGCTGGCCTGCGTTGCATTTAGGAATTGGCTGACCTGGCCCAGGTGTCCTTTAGAGAGATAGTGTGCACCCCTAAGGTGAGGCGGGAGGAGATCCCAGACCAGACAGGTAGAGATAGGTGGGACATAGTCACAAAGCATAAGGTAAAGGGTGCACACTGTCCTGGGGCATCAACCCCAGAATTAGAATTGTCAAACCATTTTCAGGTCCTTGCGGAGCTGGGTGGTGTCTCTAATATTAGATTCTGAGGTGATAGGCAGGGATGAGGAGCCCCAATGGGCCACCTCAAAACCAGTTCACAGAAAGAGAGAGGTAGTGGTAGTTGGGGACTCAATCATTAGGGGTATTGAAGTGTAGGTTTGCTCCAGGGACAGAGAGTCTCGCACAGTATGTTGCCTTCTGGGTGCACAGGTGGGAGACCTTCCTTGAAGGGTGGATAGGCTCTTGGCCAGAATGGGGATGGATCCAGTGGTCATTGTCGATGTTGGAACAAATGACATACATAAGGGCAGCCTGACAGTGCTGTGATCTAAATTCAAAAAGTTAGGTGCCAGGCTGAGGAGCAGAACTGATAGTTCTCCCTGTTCCACATACCAGTCCAGGTAAGATCGAGGAGATTAGAAGGTTGAATGTATGGCTGAAATCTTGGTGCAGGGTAGAAGGGTATGGGTTTATGGGGCAGTGGGACTCCTTTTGGAGTAGATGGGACCTGTTCTGCCATGACAGGTTACATCTGAACCGGAGGTGTACCAATGTATTGGGGAGGCGTATGAGTAAGTTAGTTGAGGATTGTTTAAACTAGGGAATGGTGGGACAGGGAGTTTAGGACATGCCAGGTTTAGAACTATACATGGAGAAACAAACAACAGTGTAGAAATAAAAATGCGTAGTAATGTAAATTCTAAGCAAACATTTAAATGTAGAAGGAGTAACACATTAAAAATAGCTTGCCTTAATGCTAGAAGTAGCAAAAATAAGTCAAGTGAGTTGGAATTGTATGTGACAGAGCATAATTATGATATTATAGCAATAAGGGAAACCTGGCTAAATGACAAAGATGGGGATGAGTATAACATAGTGGGAAACACATTTTTTAGAAAGGATAGACAGAACAGAAAAGGAGGTGGGGTTGCTGTTTATGTCAAAACAGAATTTAAATGTAAGTCCTCTTCAGCTCTTCAGATGAGCCCCATCTTAGTGAAGACATGTGGCTTTGCCTGAAAACCAATAGGGAAAGAGACCTTGTTTTAGGAGTGTGTTATAGAGCACCCAATGCAGACAGTAATTTCAACACACATCTTTTTAGTAATATTAAAAAGGCAAGTTTACAGGGAGATATTATAGTTATGGGGGACTTTAGTTATCCAAATTTTAACTTGGATAACCTTGCAAATGGTGGTGCACAAGAGCAGGAGTTTTTAGAAGTAATCAGTAACTGTTTTTTAATACAGTATGTTAAAGCACCATTGCATGGTGCAGCTTATCTGGATTTAGTTTTCTGTAATGATCAGAATAGAACTGAGGGTGTAGAGGTGATTGAACTACTAGGGTCAAGTGACCATAATATAATATGGTTCTCAATGTTTTGTAATAGTGGGGATGCAAAGACTAAAAGTGTTAAGTTTAACCTTAATATAGCAAAATATAGCAGAAAAGGCGAAAGACAACCCTTAAAGATTCTTTCAGTATTTTAGTAGTAAAAGAACAGTCAAGGAGGAAGCGAAGTACATCAGGATAGTAAAGGAGAATTAAATGATACAGACGTGAAATAGCAGATGCTCTACAGTTGTATTTTTCTGAGGTCTTCACAAGTAAGGAAGTGGATAACCTCCCAGCGGTAAATGGAACTGCTAAGGAGGTATTGAAGGATTTGGAAATTGTAGAGGGAGAAGTGCTGCTCACATTAAATCGGATGAAATCAAACAAATCACCAGGACCAGATAATATTTACCCTTGAGTTCATGAGGAGGCTAGCGAATACATATATACAGTCATATGAAAATGTTTGGGAACCCCTCTTAATTCTTTGGATTTTTGTTTATCATTGGCTGAGCTTTCAAAGAAGCAACTTCCTTTTAATATATGACATGCCTTATGGAAACAGTAGTATTTCAGCAGTGACATTAAGTTTATTGGATTAAAAGAAAATATGCAATATGCACAATAACAAAATTAGACAGGTGCATAAATTTGGGTACTCCAACAGAGATATTACATCAATACTTAGTTGAGCCTCTTTTTGCAAATACAACAGCCTCTAGATGCCTCCTATAGCTTTTGTTGAGTGTCTGGATTCTGGATGGAGGTGTTTTTGACCATTCTTCCATACAAAATCTCTCCAGTTAAATTTGAAGGCTGCCGAACATGGACGGCCTGCTTCAAATCATCCCATAGATTTTTCGATGATATTCAAGTCAGGGGACTGTGACGGCCATTCCAGAACATTGTACTTCTCCCTCTGCATGAATGCCTTTGTAGATTTTGAACTGTGTTTTGGGTCATTGTCATGTTGGAATATCCAACCCCTGCTTAACTTCAACTTTGTGACTGATGCTTGAACATTATCCTGAAGAATTTGTTGATACTGGGTTGAATTCATCCGACCCTCGACTTTAGCAAAGGCCCTAGTCCCTGAACTGGCCACGCAGCCCCGCAGCATGATGGAACCTCCACCAAATTTGACAGTAGGCAAGCAGTTGTTTTTCTTGGAATGTGGTGTTCTTCTTCCGCCATGCATAGCGCTTTTTGTTCAGACCAAATAACTCAATATTTGTCTCATCAGTCCAAAGCACTTTGTTCCAAAATGAATCTGGCTTGTCTAAATGAGCATTTGCATACAACAAGCGACTCTGTTTGTGGCATGAGTGCAGTAAGGGCTTCTTTCTCATCACCCTGCCATACAGATGTTCTTTGTGCAAATTGTGCTGAATTGTAGAACGTTGTACAGATACACCATCTGCAGCAAGATGCTCTTGCAGGTCTTTGGAGGTGATCTGTGGATTGTCTGTAACCATTCTCACAATCCTGCGCATATGTCGCTCCTGTATTTTTCTTGGCCTGCCAGACCTGCTGGGTTTAACAGCAACTGTGCCTGTGGCCTTCCATTTCCTGATTACATTCCTTACAGTTGAAACTGACAGTTTAAACCTCTGAGATAGCTTTTTGTAGCCTTCCCCTAAACCATGATACTGAACAATCTTTGTTTTCAGATCTTTTGAGAGTCGCTTTGAGGATCCCATGCTGTCACTCTTCAGAGGAGAGTCAAAGGGAAGCACAACTTGTAATTGACCACCTTAAATACCTTTTCTCATGATTGGACACACCTGTCTATGAAGTTCAAGGCTTAACGAGCTAATCCAACCAATTTGGTGTTGCAAGTAATCAGTATTGAGCAGTGACATGCATTCAAACCAGCAAAATTACAAGGGGACCCACATTTTTGCACAGCCAGTTTTTCACATTTGATTTAATTTCATACAACTAAATACTGCTTCACCAAAAATCTTTGTTCAGAAAACACCCCAGTACTAGGAAATGAAAGACATACCACTGTTATCTTTTTTGTTGAAAGTAGAGTAAATTATTATGCAGGCTGAGAGGGGTTCCCAAACTTTTTCATATGGTTGTAAACCCTTGACATACGTATATTTTTAGGAAGTCACTGCACACTGGGGAGATTCCCAAAGACTGGAAAATGGCAAATACTGTATTATCTCATTATATAAAAAGGGTGACCGGACAGATCCAAGCAACTATAGGCCAGTAACCTTAACATGCATCACAGGAAAATTATTAGGAATTATTAAGGATAAGATTGAGCAGCACATGGCAAGTACATGAGTTTTTCTGAACAGTCAACTTGGGTTCAAAAAAGGTCATTTTTTACTAACATGCTGGAATTCTATGAGGAAGCAACAAAAGGATGTGATCAAAGCGGAGCATATGATATTACTTATCTTGACTTTCAGAAAGTATATGTTAATTTGCCATATGAGAGGTTGGGCATTAAACTAAAAGAAGTGGGAGTACAGGGTGGTGTTTGTTGATGGGTGCAGAATTGGCTCAGACACAGGAAGCAGAGGATGATAGTGCAAGGAACCTCATCAGAATTGGTTGATGGTAAGAGTGGTGTTCCACTGGGGTCAGTGCAAAGGGCCGCTGCTATTTTTAATATATATAAATGATTTAGATAGGAATATAAGTAACAAGGGTGGCACAGTGGGTAGCGCTGCTGCCTCGCAGTTGGGAGATCTGGGGACCTGGGTTCAATTCCCGGGTCCTCCCTGCGTGGAGTTTGCATGTTCTCCCCGTGTCTGCGTGGGTTTCCTCCGGGGGCTCCGGTTTCCTCCCACAGTCCAAAGACATGCAGGTTAGGTGGATTGGCGATTCTAAATTGGCCCTAGTGTGTGCTTGGTGTGTGGGTGTGTTTGTGTGTGTCCTGCGGTGGGTTGGCACCCTGCCCAGGATTGTTTCCTGCCTTGTGCCCTGTGTTGGCTGGGATTGGCTCCAGCAGACCCCCGTGACCCTGTTCGGATTCAGCGGGTTGGAAAATGGATGGATGGATGGATATAAGTAACAAACTGGTTAAGTAAGATATGTGGATTGACAGATCATTTGGAATCCATTAAATCATTACAGAACAGGCTTGGATAGATTTGTGGCAGATGAAATTTATTGTGAGAAAATGTAAAGTAAGACATATAGTAAGTAAAAATGCTAGGTTTGAATACACAATGGGAGGTCTGAAAATTGAGTTCAAATCCAAGGAGGTTAAGCTCAAACTTTATAATACAATAGTGAAGCCTCATCTGGAGTTCTGTGTGCAGTTTTAGTCTCCAGGCTAAAGAAAGGACATAGCAGCACTAGAAAAGTTCCAGTGAAGACTAGGCTCATTTCAGGGCCACAAGGGATGAATTATGAAGAATGATTAAAAGAGCTGAGCCTTTTCAGTTTAAGCAAAAGAAGATTAAGAGGTGACATGATATAAAATTATGAAGGGAACTAGTACAGTGGATCGAGACTGTTATTTTAAAATGTGTTCATCAAGAACACAGGGACACAGTTGGAAACTTGTTAAGGGTAATTTTCGCACAAACAGGAAGTTTTTCTTTACACAGAGAACCATAGACACTTGGAATAAGCTACCAAGTAGTGTGGTAGAGAGTAAGACTTTAGGGACTTTCTGAACTTGACTTGATGTTTTTTAGAAGAAGAAAGTGGATAGGACTGGCAGGTTTGTTGGGCTGAATTACTTGTTTTAATCTAGATTAGTGTTCTCTTTGGAGAGATGGTTCCTTTTCTGTTGACTAACTTTCCATGAAAACTATACTTGTTGTATGGACTGTAACATGTACCATGTTGGTAGTGACCTATACATGCTAGGTGTGATTTGTCTGAGCATCATTGTAAGACAAAGTGGTCATCGCCCATTTTCCTAGGCTTTTGTGGCACGCAAGGCCTGTTTAAGACATTAGATTTAACAGGAATGCAGAAATCCAGCTATACCCCTTTACCTACTTTACTGAGAGAACACTAAATTAAATCTATCAATACTTTAGTCATGCTCTGAACTTCATCTGATAACAAAGGTGTAAATCAGAGTTAAGCTGACTACTCTGCAGAGACTGCTTCAGCCAAAAAGCTTTCCAATAAACTTTTATTTTAGGCTTGTAACTGCAAACTGATCTGAACTCTGGTTGGATATATTAGACAAAATAAGGCACATGTAAGCAGGCACTAGATCTGTAACTTGATGTGACCTAAATCCAATTACCAGAGGTTATACCTTCTTTCAAAACTAGGTGCATTCATCTTTTTTTTTTCTCTTTGGGGAGCTGAAAACTGTCAAGCTGCTCTCTTTGGGGTGAGAAGCCAGCACTCTCTGTGGAGCACAAAACCTAAAAACTTTCTTTGCCTTGAAAGCTGGTCTCCATAGAGCATTTGAGCTGGACATCCAGAACCACCTCTAAGTTCCACTCTTCCAAGCTAAGCTCTGTACCAGTGACATACCTTTGTGTAAGAAGAGTGAAAAGCAGCATTACTTCATGAAGGGAACTTTAGCACCTACTCTTGTCCTATAAAGGGTAAGGCTTTTCCCATTGAAGTTGTAGAGGACCCAACAATGAGCCTAACAGCAAGCAGAGGGAAGAAGCACCAAATCACACTACAGACAAATGACTGTGTAGAAAAAGCCAAGAAGAATCCTCCCCTTCAACCCAGAGCAACAACACTCAACTCCACACAGCATCGGTTGGCTTAGTATTGTAAAACTGTTTATCTGTTTCAGAATAAATTTGAACTCTAAGTAGCTACCCTCTTCTATATTATATTTTCGTCTGTCTCGCATCCTGTCTTCTTTGTCGATATATGCACTTAACCTATTTCTATAATCCTTGTGTTTATCAATGTATTGCATTATGCTGTTTCTGAGAACAAGTAATACTTCAGTTACTTTTATATAATCCTAATGGCAGAAAACCCATCCTACAGAGAAAGATGAGGAAAATAAAATGGGAGCTTTTGCAAATTATATAATTGCTGGCTTTGCCGTTGGTAAAACTGGTAATTAATTGATTGATTAATATCAATTGATCGATTCTTCTTTTTGCATCATACACATTTCCTACATCATATAATTTGATCTTTGGGTGAATATGCTGGGATATCCACTGTCAACTACTCCCTGGCTACTGTTTCCTATCACTATACAATGATGAACTTCATGCCAAAGGTTTTACTTTTACTGTATATGGCCATAGTAGCACTCATCATAGCAGACTATAATTTTGCAACCCAAAAACTGGGGTCATATAAGCAGAAATTCTTTATTCCATTGTTTTATAATATTATATTTTTTTGTGTAGTGCTTTTTAGCGGTGCTCACTGTAAAAGATTCCAAATAATATTAACTTTGTGTCTTTTCAATATTGTTAGATTCCTGTAGTTGTGTAACACAAAGTATTTTTAATTGACTTAATTGTTGCGGTTGTTGATAATGCAAAATATATATTTATTTTTCCTCTTTTATCAGCTTCACGAACTGAAGGAGTGGCTTCCTTATTATAAAATGGAAAATGAGATCTTAACAGGAGAAATCTTCCAGAGAGTAAAAGAGACCATTATATCCTCACCACACATCCTGGATGAACATCTCAGGGGTCCAACTGAAAAAGCAGCAGAATTTAAAGAGAAGGCAAAAGAGATGCTAAGGTGTTTAATTCGTTTAATACATTTATAATTTGCATTAAAGTGAAAAAAAGGAAAAGCTGAGTAAACTTATTTTTATGAAGATTCATTTACATTGGGGCCCCGTTTTTTCCATTACTAAATTTCTAGGAGCTAAAACTTATCCTACTTACATCAAATGCAAGTAAGGAATACACTTGTGCACACACCTTCATTCCTCACACTGGGCCAAGGGAGTCAACTTTGATCTTAAAATGCATGTTCTTGATGTGATATAAGGAGACGAGTACACAGAAAAAAACAAAAGAAATTAGTAGAAGCTTACTCCAAAGTTGGAGTTGTGGTAGAGGTGTAGAGTTTCCTGACAGTAATAAATGCTATAAATTCATTCTAAACTGATGCAGCAAAATGAGTCTAATAAATAGTAAATGTATGAAAAATAACAAAGAAGCCACCTGTTCTTTTCAAATTTGTCCTCAAAAACTCCATCAGCTTTAAAATATAGAAGTGCACACTTGAGAGGATGGAGAGGCATGGTTATGTTCATTATTTTAATTTCAGTATTCATTGTTGGTTATAGGTCTTAACTTCCTTGGTGTTAACCCCAAACAGATTCAGAATTCTATGTAAATATGGTTATTCAGTCACAGGCTGATCACTGTGTAAAAAAAATCTTAAAATTTTCTAATGACCTGTTGCATTCAGAAATTTTAGTTTACCCAATTAAAATTGTGTAAATTGCATATTTCAAATTGTAGTGACATCCTTATCATGTTGGCTCAAATAAAAATGATATGTTTTATCAATAAAATTTTTACTACTCCCCAAATCAGCTTGTTGTTCTAATAACATATTTTGTGTTGTATTAGCTACTGATGCTTAGTTAACTTACACACGAAGCCAGTATCAAAAATTAAGCACAAATGTAAATTTTACACTCTACAAATTAAAACTAGCACAGCATTTAATGAATAATGAAAATGAAATTCTTTAAATGTTTTATTAACACATCACTGTTAAAGTATTATCAACATTTATAACTTTCCAGCTGCAATATACTATATAAGAGCAGTAGAATAGTGACAGTACAAATGAACAACATTTTAACTCATAAATTATGTCAAAAACAGCTGCACAGAATTTACCATACATAATAGTGTACATAACAGCAATAAAAACATTGCAGACAGTCATTACCAGACAATAAAAATGGCTGTTTAGCTCCTTCAAATCAATATTTGGAGACTTCTTTAAAAAACTAATAAATTTAAATAATTAAATAAATAGACCATTTACCAGTTAATTTCATTTAACTTAACATTTGAAAACAGTGGTTAAAGATTTAATATATTTTTTTTTTCTTTCAAAAACAGATGCCCAGAAGTGACAGAATTCTGTGGAAATGTCACACAGAAATTCATGTTAAATTTGCAATAGTATGTTTTTTATAGATTGCACTCTAGCAGTGCAGTCATTTCCAAGGTTCAGGAACACTTTCTGGACCACCTCAAATGTATATTTAAGGTTCTTCCGATAGTCCATGTTAAGAGCATAAAGCAGACCGAACAGGATTGTAAAGGCATTTGTGAAGTTTCCCAAATTATCCATCACAACGTCCTCTTCAAGAACAATTACAACATTTACTACATTGGATAGCAAAATTGAAGGGACAGCATTCTTGAGCACTTCCAACTTCCCATTGCAATATTCTTTGCATGAGTCTCTAATGGCTCAGTGTTCTACAAAAGGCATTAAATAAAATTAGACACTTAATAAAAGATCCCTTATTATGGATATCACAAAAACTGTAACAAAATATCAGGATATGTGTAATTTTATGCAAGTTATATCACAATAAAAAGGCCAAACTGATTAAACATAAAATGAGGACAGCAAATTACTAGGATGGTTTTTGAAATTGAAGTCCACTCTCTTCTGTGTGCTGTTAAGTGTGTGGTCTATGAACGAAAAGCAAAGCACAACAAACACAAGGTAAGGTATGATACAAGATCATACCAAGATGAAGCCAAAAGAAAAATCTATACTACTCTGTAGTTGATAAATTTGCAAAAATACTCTAGATATTATTTACCTGTATATCCAGTTTTTCTAGTAGACTCTCGATTTCCTGTTCGCCTGATTGTCGTACTTTACCTCTGCACATCTTAAACAAACCCATAGTATAACTGTCCAATGATGTTAGTAGTGTTAACTTCAGATCAACCAGGGTTATGCATTGAAATTCTACATAACACAATGTGTAAGCAAGACACTGAGAGGGAACTGAGTTATTGAACTGTAGAAACCGAGCAAGTGTGTTTAAGATATTAAAGTGTGAAGCTGAATAAACTGTTTACCCATTCTTCAAAAAAGAGCCCTTGCCATTGTTGTTTAATTGTGGAGACCATTGGCTGATCCTGTACAATTTCCTTTCTTCTCAAGGAAAATGTCAACTCCATTGTGGAGCTTAAGACACTCAGGCTATTGTCTCTGTTTTTCACCTCTACATTGATGCTCTTAGCTAAAGGTAATAAATTATTGCAGATGTGAAGAGCTGTGTTAGAAAACAATTTTAATTTTAAGTATGTTCAAAGAAAAAGTAAATAATATTCACTTTACAGAAAACTAAATTAAAAACTATCTTACCTTGCTGATCAAGTTAATGTTCGAAGTATTTAAAAAAATAATTAAAAAATGTGGAATTTGCATTAGTGAAGAAAATTACACATAATGAAGTGTACAACTTCACTTACCTGTTAATATATGACAGCTCATTTTATGATGCTTATGATGTATCATTGTGAAGAAAGTTTGTAGCTTGTGGTTTGAAAAATTCCAGAATATTTGAATTTACTCCCGGTTTGCGCATGCCCCATTGATTAAAAATACCAGTATTTTGCTCCGCAAATACTTATTTTTTGTTAAACCTGAAGAGATGATTAAGCACAGAAACATTAATTCACTTATTAAACTATTTTATGTTATATGGCAAAAATTATATTCATCCATTCAGCACCTTTTTCTGTTTAAGGATATATTTAATATCATGTCTTGCACCAACATTCTTTTCTTCATAAACTGATGGTTCACCATGGTGCAGGTGGGTATATGGCAGAAAGGGAAAATGATTGTGATCAAGTAGAAGGACAACAAAGACATTAACCTCCTAAGCACTATATATGATACAGCAACTGTCGTTTGTATCGGAGGAATCGTGGAAGCCAGTAAGCCTTGAACTTGTCTTGTGATAGCCTATAATAACACAATCGTGATCGTGATTGTGAAGCAGCAGAAAAATGATTACAAGAAAAGTATGCAAAGAAACGCGCTCCTACTTCCCAATTGCAATGTCTGACTGTGGGTTAATGGCTGTTTCAAAACATATCACATGAAGGACGTGCATCAGTGCCATGGACACTAGACATATCTTTCATACTGCATGTTGATGTTTTGGTATTTACATGTTTTGAATCATTTTTCTGGGGAAAACATAATGCTAAGTAAGTTAATATTTGTTATTTGAATATTTTCCACTTGAAATTCAGTGTTTAGTTATCTTATAATGCTTAGTATCATTACAGTTTTATTTCTACACTTTAGACTATTAACAGCAAATTCTGGTAGAAAACCAGAATGTGTCATTTAAACCTTCCCTTTGATTTGAATTAAAGTAGAGAATTGTATATCGATGATTGTTTTTTTAGATGCCATCTTGAAGTCAGTAAGTCCGAAACAGAATTCGTTGAGCTCTGCAGGAAGACCTATCAACGCTACAAACAATTTATCCTTCGGGCTGCTGTAAGACTTTTAAACTTGTTTCTTTGCTAAAAAAGGGCTGTTATCACATTAGTTGGTCCTTCTTTTCATTCTTCAGTTTGTTTCTTACTCGGACCTTCTACCTCTATTTATCATGTTTGAAGTTACGGAGTCTCACAGGAACCATGCAACATGTAGAAGAAACCAAAATATTCCTTGTGTGCACCTCCTGGAAAAATGAGGACTCATTTCCCATCTGGAACTTCATATTTAGCAACTCTCTTTGTAGGGAGATGCAAAGAGGACTAAACGAGAAGTCTCTGTGATGCTGAAAAAGCTCAATGCCTGTGAGCTACTGCAAGAAGAACAGAATAAGAGGTGCAGAGCTGCCGAAGCAGAAAACAGAAGGCTTCATGGCCGACAGAGAGGATTGGTATGGTCAGCATTGACTTTATTCTAATAGTCTAATCATACTAGACCTCAATTTTAATACACAATTTTTTTCTTTTCCTTTTCAAACTAGGAGGGGGACATTGTCTAACCTGTGAATTCTGTACTGTGCCCTTTCAATTTTTTAAGACTTGATCTAAAATTACCTTCATCCTTTAATTATAAAGGAGAGGTGTCAAACTCAGATCCTGAAGGCCACAGTGGCTTTAGATTTTCTTTCCAGCCATTCCCTTAATTAGCAACAAATTACAGCTGTTAATGTAATATTCTTTTTATATCTTAATTTTAAATAAATTGCTTTTTAAGATTCAAAGCTTTTC
Organism: Erpetoichthys calabaricus; assembly: GCF_900747795.2. Classification (NCBI taxonomy): domain Eukaryota; kingdom Metazoa; phylum Chordata; class Cladistia; order Polypteriformes; family Polypteridae; genus Erpetoichthys; species Erpetoichthys calabaricus. Next base: position 44,390,839 of record NC_041398.2, read on the forward strand.
ATTGTTTCTTTTTCCCTTAACTGGCAGCTAAACAATAAAACTTTAATGAGTTGCAAAGTGAGCCAACGGATGACCAGCTAATGGGGTTATGAAAATAAGTTAAGTGAAAATAAATTTTCACTTCAGTCAGTTTCTTAATTAGAAGCCAATTCCTGCGGTTGACAAAACAGGTTTTTCAATTCAATGGCTTCTTAGTACTCTCATTACATCAAACCAGATATTTCCAAAACTCGTTTTAATTGTCTTTATTTCTGAAATCAGCATTTCATTTATATCTAAAGCAATAAGACATATGTCTGTACAGTGCCCATGCTTTTTCCTGGGCATAAAGTTGTAATTAGGGGCAAATTGGCTGGCCTTCTGTTGCCTCACTTTACATGTTTTTATGGCCTGGCTTCTAGAAAAATGAAGGGTTCTGAATCTTAAAAAGCAAGTTAATTAAAATTAAGAAAAAATAAGTCATTTGCAGCAGTAACTGGTAAAGAAAGTTCCATCCATCCATTTTCCAACCCGCTGAATCCGAACACAGGGTCACGGGGGTCTGCTGGAGCCAATCCCAGCCAACACAGGGCACAAGGCAGGAACCAATCCCTGGCAGGGTGCCAACCCACCGCAGTGGTAAAGAAAGTTCTAGAATGAAATCCTGCAGGCACTGCAGCCCACCAGGATCAATGTAAATTTGACAACTATGTTATCATTGCTTGTGAAGTAAAGGTGTATCTGTGAAGCTTGAGAGTACTTTTCATTTTTTGTTGGGCTGTGGTGTTTATTCAAGGGAAAGAACATCTGAAATGTGCGTCAGTGAAGAGTGAATGATTTTTCATGCGACTGGAGAGAATACAAAACATAATATTTAAATACTGTATAAAAAGCAATATTTTTAAGTGATATATTATGAAGTTTAATAAAACACATTTGTCAAGAACCACGAACATTGGGGAAGTACTGCAGTTCAGATCTTCTCAAAAAAGAAAGTTTAATGAAAACAAATGGTACGTGTTAAAATAGCTTCAATTGAGCATATTCACATTTGGCCACATTTAGTACAAAAGTACCAAAGTTTTATCAATTAGTTTTGCTTGTGTTACTTTTTTCCAAATACTCTAAAGTTCATATAACTAAGATATCAATTCTTTGTGAACTGTACAGAGTTATTTATTTTTGTCATAACTAAGGGGTTATGACAAAGGGGCGTGCCATGTGCGCACCACTTCGCGTCTCTGTCGCTCGCAGATGGGGGGCTGAACGCACTCAAAGTTGCCGAGCTGCGTGTTCTGCTTGTCACGCTGCACGTCGATCATTTAAAAGCCTGTACAGCAGCTGTCCTTTTGTCTCACTGCCTTGTCTCGCGGGACGTTAAAGTGTCTCCGAGAAAATCACATATTGTCACCTTCCAAGCCTTCCAAGATTTTTTTTTATAATAGAGAGATGTCGGTTTATTCACAAACCTTTGAAATGTTTGCATTTTGTTATTATTTACAGGTTAGATTTTAGGGTCACTCAACGTTGACCTGTGTAATATTTACCAGTCTATGTGCTTCATTGTGTTTTTGTGTGTATGATGAGAAAATGTGCAGTCATCATTACAGAATCTGAGAACTATTTAAATATGTTGAAGTACAGTAGACATATCATTGGTGAGCAGAACATATAAAAAACAGGCTTTCATCCATCTAAAACTCATTTAATTTCCCAACAATTACTTTTTAATTTTTGTGAAATTACTTCTGTACAATTTGACAGCAAAATTGCTGAATCTTATGCTCAATTAGTGATTTTCCAAATCCTACATCTAAATATGGGAATGGAATAAAATAGCACACTTGAATGAGGTATAGGTAGTATAAATTGTAAAGAAATGTATAACTCTTAAAAAGAAGAACATATTGACAGTTATTAAAATATATTTTTCATATACAGATAAAGTTACCATGCTATTACCATACAGTATAATAATGGATAATTGTGGCTGGGTGTGGTAATGACAGCTTAGCACTGCAGCAAGAAATTTTAGGGCACCAACTGGTTCGTCCCCTTCAATCATCCAAATACACAAAATAAGGAAAATGAACTGACAATAGCGTTGGTGTATATCCCTCCTGCGGAAATTCAAAAAGAGGATTGTGAGAAGGTACAATTATTCTTTAGAGGAGCTCTGTCTTACTTGTGGATCTGGTCAAAAGTGACGTCTCCTTCTAGGACACCTAGGACTTTATGGCTTCTCCGTACTATGGGAAAAGAAAGAAATAACAGTGTTAGCGGCAGAGCCCTCTATCGTTTTGGTGGGTTAGTATATACCTTGACTGAGTCTGCAAGTAGGGCCTACGGCGCGCATGTGTAACAGTATTTATCTGTAGAAAAATAAAATTTCTTGATCAAAAGGTTTATTTTATTTTTTTATTAATTTTTATTGTAATCATTCCATACAAATAGATCAATTTATAACCAAACAAAATTGAAGACAAATCAAACCCCACCACTGAGGAGGAGAGCTTAGCTAAAGGAGAATAGCTTAGGGATTTTTAATAAGACAACAATAAGCAAAAGAAAGGGAGAAAAAAAAATATATGTAAATAAGAGATGGAGAAGGGAATTAAATGCGGTAATAGTTATTTCTCTTATTCTAAAATAATATTGATCAGATCCTGCCAGATTTTGAAAAAATTTTGTACAGATCCTCTAACTGAGAATTTGATTTTTTCCAATTTCAAATAATATAAAACATCAGTTTCCCACTGACTTATCAGAGGAGAATTGGGATTCTTCCAATTTAACAAAATACGTCTGCGTGCCAAAAGTGTAGTGAATGCAATCACCGTTTGCTTGTCCTTTTCCACTTCAAGTCCGTCTGGAAGAACACCGAACACAGCTGTTAGTGGGTTAGGAGGGATTGTAACCCCAAGGCTGTCTGAAAGGCACTTAAAAATTTTGGTCCAAAATGATGTTAATTTGGTGCAGGCCCAGGACATGTGACCCAGTGAGGCAGGAGCTTGGTTGCAGCATTCGCAGGTTGGATCCTGCCCTGGAAACATTTTGGACAGTTTTAAGCGAGACAGATGAGCTCGATATATAATTTTTAGTTGAATAATTCTATGCTTTGCTCATATGGAGCTCGAGTGAATTCTCTGCTTTGCTACCTTCCACTCCTTTTCTGATATATTGATTAAGAGATCTTCTTCCCAATGTCCTCTTGGATATTTGAAAGGTTGGGACTCTAATAGGATTTTATATAATGCGGAAATGGTGTTTAATTCCTTGAAATTAAGCAGTATTTTTTCCAGCATTGTGGAGGGTGTGAGATGGGGGAAATCGGGCAATTTCTGTTTAACAAAATTTATAATTTGAAGATAGTGAAAGAAATGTGTAGCTGGGAGGTTAAATTTTGAACGTAATTGTTCAAAAGATGTAAATATGTTGTCTATATAAAGATCTCTGAGCATTTTAATCCCAAAACTTTTTTCCAGGTATTAAAAACTGGATATGTTTGCGAGGGTTGAAATAGGTGGTTCTCTTGCAGAGGTGCCACGGATAAAAGATTTTCCATCTTAAAATGCTTTCTAATTTGGTTCCATATTCTAAGTGAGTAAAGCACAATTGGGTTATAAGTATATTTGCGATAACTTGCATTTATTGGAGAGCAGAGCAGGGAGTATAAAGAAGTACAGTACTACAGGATTTTACTTCCATTGCGGACCAAGCCTGTGTATGTTCATTTATTTGTGTCCAGGTTTTTATGGCTTGTATGTTTGCTGCCCAGTAATAAAACTGAAAATTAGGTAAAGCCATGCCACCTTCTGCCTGAGGTCTTTGTAGGGTCGCTCTTCGGATACGTGGGTGTTTTGAGTTCCAAATGAACGAGGTTATTGTTGAATCTAACTGTTTAAAAAACGATTTATTGATATATATTGGAATGTTTTGAAATAAAAAAAGTTTAGGAAGGATATTCATCTTAACAACGTTAATTCTTCCGGCTAGAGTGAGATGAAGGATTGACCATCTATCTAGGTCTTGCTTAATTTTTTCCATACAGACGGCAAAATTTTGTTGATAAAGAGCTTTATGTTTACTTGTGATATTTACCCCTAGGTATTTAAACTGATCTTCTATGGTAAAAGGTAGGGTGTCCAATCTAATATATGCTTGTGAATTCACTGGAAAGAGTATACTTTTATTCAGATAAATTTTAAGACCAGATATCTTTTGAAATTCTGTTAGTGCTGTTAGAACTGCAGGGACAGTGTTTTCTGGGTCTGATATATATAAAACCATATCATCTGCATATAGAGAAATTTTCTGTTCCAGTCCTACTCTGACAATCCCCTTTATCTGATAAGAATTTCGTCAGTGAACCGCCAGTGGTTCAATAGCGATTGCAAACAGCAGTGGCCACAAGGGACATCCTTGTCTGGTGCCACGTTCTAGCTTAAAGTAGTCTGAGCAAATGTTATTAATACAAACTGAAGCTTCTGGATTGGTATACAGTAGTTTGATCCATGCACAAATATTCGGGCCAAACCCAAATTTCTCCAATGCAGTGAAAAGGTAGTTCCATTCAATCATATCAAATGCTTTTTCTGCGCCTAATGATAGTAATATCTCTGGGGTGTTTGATTTTGCTGGTGAATATATAACATTGCCTCGCAGTTAGGAGACCCGGGTTCGCTTCCCGGGTCCACCCTGCGTGGAGTTTGCATGTTCTCCCCGTGTCTGCGTGGGTTTCCTCCGGGCGCTCCGGTTTCCTCCCACAGTCCAAAGACATGCAGGTTAAGTGGATTGGTGATTCTAAATTGGCCCTAGTGTGTGCTTGGTGTGTGGGTGTGTTTGTGTGTGTCCTGAGGTGGGTTGGCACCCTGCCCGGGATTGGTTCCCTGCCTTGTGCCCTGTGTTGGCTGGGATTGGCTCCAGCAGACCCCCGTGACCCTGTGTTCGGATTCAGCGGGTTGGAAAATGGATGGATGGATATATAACATTAAACAAGCGTTGGAGATTGGAAGATAGATGTCGTCCTTTAATAAATCCAGTTTGATTCTGTTATATTACCGAGGGCAGCACTTTCTCTATCCTTCTAGCTAGAATTTTTGAGAGTATCTTAACATCATTATTCAGGAGTGAAATTGGTCTGTATGATGCACATTGTAACAAGTCCTTATTTTGTTTAGGAAAGACGGTGATTAATGCTTGTCGAAATGTTTGAGGTAGTATTTGGTTGTCTCTAGCTTCTGTAAATGTTGCCAATATAGAGGGGAGCTAGCTGAGTGGAGAATTTCTTATAAAATTCTACGGGGTAACTATCAGGGCCTGCTGAAAGGTTTATTTTTATTCAAGCCCATTGCGGCACTTCTTGTGTGATTTTGGGCTATTCAAAAATAAATTGTATTGTATTGTATTTTGAAAAATATCATTTGTTTCTTAGTATCCTCTTTTTTCTATTCTCCTATTTTGATAATTCCAAATTGTTAATAATGAAACTTTGTTTACCCAATCTTGTCTCATTTCAAGAACATTTCTTGGTCCTCTTACCAGTTCTTAATACATTTCTGGATCCTAATGGATTATAGGTTTATTTGCCCCCATCCGTATCAGGCTTTGTTAAAATTTTGCTCATTAAATGGGAAAGTATGCAACATTTGGCCACAGTAAAATGCTTAGTGACACTTAAACCATTGCTAGTGTTTCCTTATTTCCTTTTTAAGTCAATACATAGTAAGGTCTTCTTAGCACTAACGTGGCCATAGAAAATGACTCACCCACACCTGTTTCTCAAATCCTAGACCAAATGCTAAGGGATTGATGTTTTTTTAGCTGTATTTTTAAGGTTATATAAGAGCAGAAAATGTATCCTTTACAAACAAAAGGTTGTTTTTTTTTTTTTTTTACTTATTGTTGATTGCCTTACTATTAGAATTGCACATAGTGTGGTGTTAAATATAATTCAACTATCTGAGCTTGTTTCAGGTAGAGGATGTAGATTATCTCCAGAAGGAAGTCCTTGAAAATGAGGAGTCCTTGTCAGAGGAGTTGGCCGATGAACTTTTGTCTGAAGGAACTCCTATATTTGAAGAGGCTCTGCCTGAAGGAGGAGGAGAGGAAGACAAACCAGAAGAAGAACAAGAGAGTGCCGCACCCAAAGAACCTCCATCCCCTGAGTATAAGGAGCCAACACCTGATGAGGAATATGAGGCGAGTACTACCAATTCGAATGAATCCGTATTGGATGAGGAGACCCCAGGCTCTGAAGAAGCCAAAGAAGAATTACATGAAATGCCTAAGTTTACATCTTGGCAAAGTAAGTTACTTTAAGTGTAAATGTATTTGTATTCACCTTTCTTTAAAGGCAAAAAATACCTGAATAATATTGATCAAATCTCTCTTAGAAACAAATGGTCCCATTCTGTAAGGAGATGTAATTTTGCCTAAGTTACTTTACATAAACAGAGTGAACATGTGCTAGCTTGAAACTCATCCAATATTATAAATGTCCACAGAAACAGATGCCCCTTTTACACTGGCCATGCTTTTGGTTATACAGTTTTAAGCAGCCTCATTAACTCTGTTGTTCTGACCATACCTGTTCTGTACAGAATAGTTCAATACTTGGTCTTAAGATGGATTTACATTCACCAATAGTGCAATCAAATGCAAGCTACAGAGATACTGGGATAAGACACATATAGTAAAAAGCTGTTTTAAAGATAATGAAAGAATCTTAAAAAGTAGTGTAAAGGTGCTGAATATTTGCCACTTTACCATGTAACACTCTTAAAACATTGGAGCTTTGCTGATGTACAGTACAGACCGTGTGCTGCATGCTGATATCATCTTTGCTAGTGAATTGTACTGAGAGGTTGGTGCAGTGTGTTCCTTGTGCAAGGAACTTGATTAAAATACACCATTTGATCTTTAAACAGCCTTTTTAATTGCCACTAAGGGTTTGGGGAGTACTTGTAACAGCTTGTTACAAGCCATGGTGGTTTTTTTTCTTTTAACTGCCATGGAGCAAGGGCACATTGTGATTGAAAGATGTGTGTGCACCTTCGCAACGTGAAGTGATGGCAGCAGCAGTGGTAATAGTAGTCACAGCAAAAAACAAGGGTAAGTCAATGGCGGAGGCATAGCATTGCTTAGTAGTAGGACAGTGAGTAAATAATTAGCTGACTTTATATCTGTTAATAGTAAATAAGTGAGTGGGTTTCCCAGTAAGGAAGGAAGTAAAAGAGTAGTAGTTAACTCAAGTACATTATGTGCTAGCCGAGAAGAATTGGTGTTCAGAGGAATGCAAGGATAAAGAGCACATTTAAAAGGTAATTAAGCAAGTATACTACTGATTGTTGCATTAGTTTAGAAAAAAGAAAGCCGTGAAGAGACATTTTTTTATTGAAACAAACAGGTTTAAAGGAAAGTCCAGTAAGAGATGAAAACATTCAGCTGTCCACTAAATGTGCTTCGGTAGCAGAGGGAAGAAAGCATGTAGTGAGAGCGTCTCAAAGAGTAACTGCAATGGTTTAGGGAAGGCTACTAAATGTTAAAGAGGTGCTGCAGTTAAACTCTTAATTAATTTATAATTCATTTAAAAGGTATTAGATGCCACAAAATTTCTTTGCAATGTAAGTCTTGTATGATGGTGGGCTTTTTGGAAGCTGCATTTCACGAGGTTGACTCCTAGTATCATGAGATGCCAGCAGATTTAGCACCTTAAGCTCAGAGCCACTGAACCTTTGGAGGAGGTGGCTAGCCTGTGTTGTTGTAAACATTTAGCAGGTCTTTGCCCAGGTGGCCTTTAGGGACATAGTGTATACCCCCAAAGAGCTGTAGGAAGAGACTCCAGATCAGAGAGGTAGAAACAAGTGAGTTATGGTCGGATGTATGCACCAAGCAGTAGGTGCTGCTCTACAGAGGCATTAATCCCAGATTTTGATGTGATAAATTAGGCTGAAGAGTTCCAATGGATAATCTCAAAACCAGTCCCCAGAAAAAGAGAAGTAATAATCATGGGAAATTGATTCATTAGGGATGTTTAGATGAACGTTTGTTCCAGAGACAGAGAGGTTTATATGGTGTGTTGCATTCTGGGCTCACAGGTTGGAGACCTTCCTGGAAGGGTGAACAAGCTCTCGACTGCAGTGATGGTGAATGCATTTGTCATTTTCCATGTCTGAACAAATTACATAAATAAGGGCAGGCTATCACTATTGCAAACCCTAATTAAAGAGTTGTGCTGAGCTGAGACACAAAACTGACAAGGTGGTTTTCTCTGAAGTTCTGTCTATGCCATGTGCAAGTCTAAATAAGCCTATGGAAATTGAAGGCTTAAGTCATGGCTCAAATCTTGGTGTAGGATAGAGGGGCATAGGTTTATGGAACATTGGGAACCTTTTGGAACAGATGGCATCTTTTAAACAGACGTTGCACTGATGTATTGGGGAGGCTTATGAGCAGGTTAGTTGAGGATTGTTTAAACTAGGGAATAATGGGGCAGAGAACTTAGGAAAGACCAGGTTTAGAATTTCACATAAAGGAACAGGCAGGAGTATAAATACACATATACAAGAAAGTTCTAGACCACTTTTAAAAAGCAGACGTATAGAAAGTAATACATTAATATTGCTTGATTTAATGCTATTAGTATTAGGAATAAAATACGTGAGTTGGATTTATTTGCAGCTGCACATATACAGTATAACAGGAATAACAGAAACCTGTCTAAATAAGAGAGATGGTAATGAATATATCATGATGGGTACACGTTAATTAAGAATGACAGGTAGAACCTAAAAAGGGAGGGAGTAGCCATTGAAACAAAACAGAAATTGAATGTAAGGCTTCTTCAGTTAGATTTTAGGACACAGTTACTTGAAGACAGTGTACAGAAGTGATATAAGAAGGGTAATAGGATTGTAATTATATAGCACAAATTGTGGTGAACAAGATAAGGTGGGAAGCTTAAGCTACAGTATATAACAAACTAGTGAGGACTCCTCTGGAGTACTGTGTACAGTTTTGGTCTCCATACCTCAAAAAGACCTGACTGATTCCAGCCCTAACACATATGAGCTGTAATCGAAGAAGTTATACCTTTTCAGTATAGAATAAATTCTTCAACAAAAATAAGGCTGAGTAATTGTTAAGGGCAAATTTTACAGAAATGTTATAAAATGTTTCTTAATGCAAGGAAACTTAGACACATGGAATAAATTGCTAAATAGCTTGGGAGAGAGGAGGATGTTAGGGACCCTCACGTCTCGACTTGTGTTATTTTGGAAGAATTAGCTGAACAGGATTGGCGAGTTTGATAGGCTGAATGGTCTGTTCTTGTCCAAATGGTTCTAGTTAATAATCTGTCCGATGAAAATGTAATTGTGCTCTTAGTGGAGTCATTCTGCTGGTAAACATCAACAATGAAAAGTTGCCATATCCTCCGGCCCATGTAGCAGTTAGAAGTAATGCTAATTTAGCTTACACCCCACGATAAGACATCCTTTCTCTATGTACTTACTCAATCTGGTTATGATTCAAAAGAGAATAGGACTAGCTACAAAATAAATAACACTATATAGAAAATTCAAATAATTTCAAACAATTTAGAGAAAAAGTTTAGAGAAGTTTGCACACATTTTACTGCCTTAAGAGCCAAAACTTTCAACATTGATTCATAGTCCAAATGCACTGAGGCCGGTGCACTACATGCCACTGTACTTTGCCCCAAATTAAAGCATTTTTAATTAAAGAGCTAGTATTGTATCTTTCCAAAAATAGCTCAACGTTTCATTCAGTACACTGCATTTTAGTCGTAAACTCAATTTTGTATTGCCTCTTTAAATCAGCCACTGTTCAAAACTTGGCAATTTTCAATATTTTTGCTGCTGGGTGTTCACAGTCACAGCTACAGTGTCACATCTGGGAATGCAAGTGGAAGTCTTTGGTATGTTGTGAAATATGTGTTTTGTTGCACTCTTGTATGCTAATCTATCATTCAGAATTGCATTTTTATTAAGCAACAGAAAATAATTTCTTTTGAAGCAAGCTACAGTGAATGATATGAATAAAGCACATTCTTCATTTTTAAACAAAACGGTCATAAACCCAGTCAACACTGTTCACCTTTTTTACATATCTGCAAGTGATGTAATTTTCTTCTGGCATAGCAATAATCATTAACTATTGAATAAACTAAATGCTTTCATTTAAAGATTAAAATGCACTGAATCATGTTTTACTTTACTGTACCCTAACTTATGATAGCTCAAGAAACCATCCATTGTACACCTGCTACTTTAAGCTCTTATTTTAAACCATAACCAAAGACCAGATATTTATATATACGAGGGACATTCAAAAAGTTTCTGCACTTTTTTTAAACTCTATTTATTAAGAATTTCAAAAACAAACTACATCACTTTTCTCCAGTCACTTTCTATTGCAATGCAATTTTCCCAGCGTCGTACCAACTTTTTAATGCCCAATTACTACTCCTCCCACCTTCACTGTTTCCAATGAAAATATAAAAAATGCAGAAACTTTTTCAACATCCCTCGTGTATATAAATGTGCTAAGGACTTTCAGCCAACAAATTATTCATCATAAGTGCGTCAAGAAATGCTACTGGGGCTCCTTTATATAAACAGTAATACATCTGCATGATGCCTCATCGTGACTGTGATTCTTTATAGTCATTCTGGTGTTTTTGTGTGTGTGTGTATTTATTTATTTGTTTGTTTGTTTGTTTGTTTGTTTGTCTACCTTTTCCCCCAGTGGACAAATAAAATTTTATCTATCTATCTAGTAACTGTGATAGCTAGTAGGTATGGTAGTGTAGTACTTTTCAGTTCCAAAACAACAGCAAACTAAGAGACAACTCATTTTCTCATTTTGCATTTACTGTAAACAAGGAACTTTTATTTACAGATTTATGTGAGTATCTTGAAAGGAGTCCTGTGGCCGCGGTTTTGCACACAACAAATACCCATCTTCGGCCCCATCCCCCTTCAAGTTAAAGAGGCTTATTGTGGTAATGTTAATAATGCAAATCTGCTATTTGATGGAGCTGATGAAGGGTTGCATCAGCATGCATCTACCAAAGAAAGAAATAGGTAAAGGTTGTTCCCACGCTGAAGAAATAGAAGAGAAGATTATGAACACAATGCTTTGGCTATGTAGCATTCATTAGATGTGAGACTCAAATGGAAAAAAAAAGAGTTAAGTCACCATAGGCAACATGTCATGATACAGATCATCTTTTTTACCGTTTTCTACTGACATGGATGGAAGGGGGAGAAAATTAGTTACGCTTAAAATGTTAGTCATTCTGAAAGAGAGTGCTGCACTTTATGTGCCTTATAATAGCAGACACACTGAAGAATTATTAATCAGACTTACTGATAAATACAGCATTGTGCTTAGCTTAGTATTTGAATGAAAGTTAATATTTCTCCTAATGGTAGACAGTATTGTTAATTGTGTTCTGAGATTTTAAGATGAGGAAGGTAGAAGTTTTAAAGCAATACTCACTAACCTTGGCACCAGAGAGTGGTGACATGATATTTGTTAATTAGCACATGCCAGTAAGAGTTTACTTTTGTCACTAATAATACTATACACATGTAAAGTGTAGCAACTGTATCTTCTACAGTCATCTCATTAGGCTTTGATGAAGGCTGCTCAGCTGAGGTTTTGTGTCTTTTTTTTTTCTTTTTTTTTCTTTTCTAACATAATCCAAAATTTTCTTGACTTTTGGTATATGTCTGTTATATTTAAACACCCTAGTTTCCATGTCTGTGATGCTCTGGTTCTTCTTGAAAAGATGCTTCAGTTATAATTTTCCTTTAAGAAACTCATTTATTATTTTCCTAAAATTAAAAAACCCTAACGATTTTATAATTAATCCATAGAAATTGTGGATGGATGGAGGGAGAAAAAGAGAAAGCAAGCAAGAAAAAGAAACCTTTTACCAAAATTATCTGTTCAATACATATCTGAATTTACCTATGGGATTAATAAAGTTTATCTAATCTAATCTAATAAAAAGAGAGGAAGATTAATACATCATAATGATATTATATCATTAGACACTAGAATTACCAACTATCCATGAAACAGAGAGGATGGGACTTTGCTTTGCAGAAAAGCAAATGTACAGAGTAAAGACTGCTTGTTAACATCATTTTGCTTAATGTTTTCTTGTTTGCTTATGTCTACATGTTTATTTCTGTGATATTTGCTCCTAAACTTGATTCTTATCCCCAATAAGGGGATGTATATGTTTTTTTCCTCTATTTTCTGAAGGATCTTCTCATTGTTTTTAGAGGGGCTAAGCTTGCTTGTGGGTTGTGTGACTGCATTACCAGCTTCTTCAGCCAGTGTGAACCAGTAGGTGGTGGAAAAGTGTGAGAACCAGAAGACAGCATAAACGTAGCAAAACAATCTGTTGTTATTTCAACAACATTAACTTGTATTTAAGCCTTCAATAATACATATTGAAAATATTGCATTAAGTGCCACAGGTGATATAAAATTCTTTGTATGGGTGATAGGTATAAACATGAAACATTGTTCACAATTTTGTTCTAGTAAGATGAAGCTGAACCATCTTTTAAGTCTGCCTAGGGAAATGAAGAATGCAGGGTGCCCTGCTGTTAGTGCAGGTTATGTAAGTGCAGGCATTACAACAGAAGGAGCATCTACTCTATCTTTGGTCAGTTACCTCATTTTCATGTATAAATATTTGCAGAGCACTCAAAGGCTTTGCTCTATAAGTTGGTATATTAGTATATTGAAGAAGACTAGGAGGTTGCAGGCTACTTTGGGGGAAATGTAATTGGAAGACGTATGAGCAATTTATCTTAGTTGCATAAGTAATTTACATAATTTTATGAAAAACAATGTTGTGATCATATTTCCAAAATCTATTTATACACTAAAATATATTTTAATTATAAATTCAGTAAGTCAACTAACATTTAATGAATAAACAAGAGTAAACTTAATTTATTTAGTAACAGGACATTTTGTTATAGAGACATTTTTTTCATTTTTTGTTTTCCATGTCAAAATGATTATTTGCAATAAGACTATTGCATTATAATATTTGCATTGATTATAAGATCCTGTTAAAATGCCATTGCAAAAGTAATGGATAGCAGTAAGATACTGTAACAAATGCAGTAATAGTGCTCTTGAAAATGACAAATACTAATAAAAAGAATGAGGGTGCATGTCCATCCAGAAAGTAAGAAACTACAATATCTTAATACAACGTACATTGTATTCTTCAGAGAAATCTGATAATGATATTTAAACATGATAATCACAATATCCGTATCACTCCCACTTGTATTTTTTTCAGCATAAAGTATCACTGTGAAATCAAAATCACATTCTTTCCTGTAGAAATATGTAATAGGGGTTGATTTTTTTTAATCTGTTAACTGAAAATAATAATTCTGGATGGCTTTTACTAATCCATGGAAATGTGCATTATTTCTTTAAAGCTGAAATGTCATTAGCTAGTGAAACTAATATGTGTACCATATGTCTTTTCAGCAGACTATGGATACAGATTTCAAATATGGAGAACACCTAAATTAAATGGATATACTGTGTAAAATAAAATGATTTTGGCTTTGAGCATGTACATAATCAGAACTGGACAAAATTGTATGCAGCAGCCATTTGAGCTTCACAGCTCCCCTAGGAAACTGAAGTACAGTAGCTCTAACAATGCATAATTAATACTCTGAATCGTAACTTTTTAGAATGAAATACCCCAACCAAGCCTGTGTTGTATTTTTTTCTTCCACAATAAGGGATTGTGGCCTAATTTCTACAAAACTTAGCAGATGGTCTACCTCTTCAGTGAAGACTTAGAGCGCATATTCTTTTTTGCATTTGCAATTTTACTCTATTGCCAGCAACTAAACCAATTAATATGCACCTTACTGGAAACTGGTTCATAGAAATATGACAGCCAAAAGATCCTGAAATGAAAAGCTGTATGTGAGTATGCTTGTAGTTCCTGTGTATAAAGCTTTGTGCCATCTAACTTCCTTGGTTACTGAAAGTTATATTAAAGTTTAATTACTTTTTTTCCATCTTCACATTTTTTTAACCTGCTTTATCCAGTACAGTGTTAAGGAGGTAGCACAGTGCAAGTCAGCAGATTATTATACAGAGTTTCTTTTCTTACGTGTGAACCATACAGTATGTACCTTTTCTATCCTCACTTCATTTTACAAATAAAGGTAGCCAGCTTGAAAACAAAGAAACATCACTTTTTAAAATAAAAATGTAAGCAACAAATACATCAATCTCTAGAAGAAATGACATTGCTGCCTATACAGAAGAATATAAAAACAAACAAAATAGTATAGTAATTAATTTTGTCAGAATTTTTTGTTATATGAAACAACATTTTCATGTGCACAATTGCATCTGTGTAGTTCTGTGATTTGATTATGTATGAATGTTCTTCCTTTCAGAATCAAAAATTGCAGTGGCTTTTGGATTAAAGAAGAAGACAAAATTAGCTGCCAAATGGGTGAGTGTGAAAAGATAATGGTGGAGAACTTTTTTTCTTGACTACTTAACATGAACCTACTCTTCCCCTTTTAAACTGTGTTTCAATTGCCATCCTAATTTGCAGTTGAACAGGAACACAATGGTTTACATTTGCAGTTGTACTGTAAATGTTCCCATGTATTGTTAACTGTACCTTACATTGAAAGTTTTCTAGAGAGTACCACATAAGATTCTGTTAGATGGCTTTATTATCACCTTACATTAGTCATGAGAATCAATATTAGTAAAATGTTTTTTTACTTAGAATTTACTTTTTTGAATTCTGTGTTATATGCTATATTTTAGCCTTTATTAAAAAAAAAATTATTTACATGAAAGTGAAACCATACCAGTTTAAAAATCATCCCTTCAAAAACCTAAATAAGACAGTGGTAAAACTGTCTAATTTTCAATTTTATGTTTGAGCAATGAACATGCATATTTTGAAAATTTGGAAGATGTCAGACAGTACTGAACCCATACATGGTTGAGAGAGGTTGGGATGAAGTGCTGATACAGTTCTTTGCCGCACCCACCACATGATGAACCACCTCAGGATCCTAGATTAGGACCTGAGTGCCAGCCATGCAATGGATGACGCCTCAGCAACACACTAGTTCAGATGAAATGGAACAGTGTGAAGTGTTTTTACTCTGGCTGGAGTGCCAATTCTGCCATTAACCCCCAGGGTTTTCCCTGCAGGTTGTAGGGCCTACATGCAGGGCTGGATGCAGAATAATGTCGTACCCGGGGTGGTTTGCTATGAAAAAAGATCTTGTACTGTTTCTTCCTTATCTGTTCTACTGTTTGTAGCCAACTTTATGTGATTACTAACTTTGTTTTGTAGCCAACCTTATGAAATTACAGTAAGAGCTGAACCCTGTGATTCAGCTCTCACCGAGAGTCTTAAGTCAGAGCTGGTGTTATCAGAAGGCTGACCAAACACCCCCTACTCAAAACACAAAACATTTAAAATATAGAACATCTATGAACCTTCTTTGCTGTGAATTAAATATAACGCAATACCATTTCTTCAATTATGTGCAAGTCACATACTGTATTTCACAGAAAATATCTTCCCTCACTAACTTATATCTCCATCTTTTGTCCATCATAGAGACTTGTATTGTATAACAACAGATGGAACACCACTACATTATGAATAAACCACAGTGACAGCCTACAGTACATTACTTGCTCACCATCTCATTTTTGTTAATTGTAAGAATCCTAACCAGATTATTCTTGTACACTGGAGAATTGATGTACTATACATAATTAAAGAAATTCAGTTTTCAATTAAATCAGTATGCATGTGGCAGCCCTTCATTAATGCCATCTTCAACAAAGAGCTTTCTATAACAGCTGATCCTGGTCAGTGCTATGAGCTTTTCAACCAGTTTCACTTTTCTGATTGATTACTGTTCTGTAGGGGGTGGACTTTAAATTAAATTTTTGGAAAATTTATATATAACTGTATCTGGTATTCTGATTTATAATCAGTTTATTGTATGTATAATTTGAATCCCATAAACACCTTGCATACCTGTACATAGCTCTTTGAAACTGAAAACCAAATTTGCATAGGCGTGTGACATTGAAATCTAAACTTCTCACCAGTTTAGAAACTAATTATATTTTATTTTCATCATCTTTTTACCTTGATAGATCAAATGTAATGATAATTAATGTTTAATATGTTGCATGATTATTAACAGCTTACTACCATATTTGTAAAAGTATACAACTAATTAGTGTGATGTTTAGATCAGTACATAGCTAACTGGCAGCACAGATTTAACTTGTTATGGTAGAAAATTAATTAGGATCTATTATATTTCCGGTTCAATGTTACTACTCAACATACCGTAATTTCTTATAATTCTCTGCACTCAGTATTACAGTTACATTAATGAATGTAATGTACTGTTTTATTTATGAATTTCAATGCTAGTCAGCTAGCACACATGGGATTGACCTTGATTTCTTTGTGCTTTTGTGTACATATTCACACAACAAACTTAAAAAAAATGTTCTGAACCATTCTTCTAGTGTACAGGTGGTCTGCATTATTGAGAAGATTGAATTTAATAGAATGTGAAGTCTAAATTTCAAAGAGAGTCAGTTAAACATGTACCTTTAAAGAGTATCTTTGCTGTGCAAGCTGGCTATGATTACCAATATTTAAAGCCTCCAGATTTGCCACTTTCAACCACATAAAGTTTAATTGTCATGGATGTAATTTTTGTTTTTAAGGATGCTGCTGTTAAATGTTAAGCCTACATTACTTATCCAGAAAATGAATAAAAATCTGCAGAAACCAAAGGTTAAGCTGATTGTAATTTTTTCTTGATTTTTTCAGTTTTATTGGCTAACTAAAAAGATTATAATATTCAAGATTTCAAGGCAACTCAGACTTTTGAAATTAAATTAAACTGGAGACATGGATGAGTCCCAAATCTATTATTACATTAGCCCTTTCCTTCATATGTCATTTTGTTTATCACTTTCATTAAAAGCATTTAACAAATATTAATTTAGTTAACTAGATTCTTTGTTTGATTAGGATATCTTAAGGGAACAATGGGAGGCAGAGAGGGAGAGAAACAAAGAAATGCAACTGGAAAAAGCAAGGAAAGAAAAGGAATGTAAACAAAGAGCTATAGAAGAACGATACAACATCATGTTAGAACAAAAGAGACAACGAGAAAAAGTAGTAAGTCTTATTTTTGATTAATGGAACATTGTGTTGCTTGTTCTGTTATTGTCACAGCATAGTTTAAAGTTTTGTGTGTTTTTTTATTTGAATTTCTTTACATTTTTATAGATGCAGGGTAATCTTCAGATAGAGAATTGTAAGATATATTTTCCTCTTTGATATATGAAGACAGTGAAGCCATTTCTAATTGAAATTCTTTTGTAACTCTGATAAATAGTACACAATCTTACAATGACTTTGAAGTGCACTTAATACATTAAAGATATTTCTTCTGGTCTTACTGTTTAAAACTGTATTTAAGAAAGGACTTGCATTACCTTACTGATTTATATATATATATATATTTAATATATATATATATATATATATATATATATATATAATATTCATATATAATTCATTTTTTACATTATGAATGAATTGTTGTAAAAGGCAACACAAAGAAAATAACAACAATAAAGTATAAGCTGACCTGTACATGTAAAGAATACGCATAAGAACCGATACTTACAGCATAGTAGACTCACCAGAAAAACATCTGCATGGAGGTGTAGGAAAAACTTTCTTTCAGTTGATGTCAAAAGACTGTTACACAAATGTAGGAAACACAGACTTGAAGCAGCTTCTAATGACCGGGACAGTAACCACCTATTAGAGTCAAGGTTGTACTTATTTTTTCCACACATACCAAATGGCATATCTGTTTGTTTTTCATTTAATTAATTATTGCAAAGTCAAATTTTCATTTTTGTCATGTTTATCTAAAGATACTGTTTAAATGGAAATCAAATCTTGATATGTTCAGATATCCATCCATCCATCTTCCAACCCACTGAATCCGAACACAGGGTCATGGGGGTCTGCTGGAGCCAATCCCAGCCAACACAGGGTGCAAGGCAGGAACCAATCCCAAGCAGGGCGTCAACCCACCTCAGATGTTCACATATGTTAAAGAAAAAAACATTTCATGTAGTGTACTTATTTTTTCATACAAATGCATAAATTGTGTACAATAAGTGAATCTTTAGGTTTATAACTTACTGTATATTAAAGTAAAGCAGGATCAAGAGGTTCAATGACAGACACCTAAGTAATGAAAGTGAAGATCTGAAATAATGCTCAGGAGAAGAGCAGACATAAATAATTGCAAGAAAGCAGGTCAGTTAATATTCCTATAAGTCTAACATCATGCCTCAAACGTATGAATTATCAGCAGAACTAAGGAAAAAAGTAGTGAATGCTCATCATTTTGGACACAAAGATTTAGATTCCATAAATATACCATTTAAATCAATGGTAACCCTGCCTCACATTGGATGTCCTCTTAAAGTTTCACCCTGGGCAACAAGGAGAATAATAAAAGAGTGTAAACTGTAATAAAACATACCATCAAGTGTACTTCTAGCCTCTGTAGGTGACTCCAGGGTGGTGATGCCTAGACAGCTAATAAGAATAACCTACAGAAACTGAGTTACCAAAAGGGGCGCCAGGAAGAAACCTATCTGTCCCAAAAGAACAAAGCTACCCACCTAATGTTTAGCAGACAGCACCTGTCTGTTTAAAATTTAATTATTTATGCACAATAAGAGTGCCATATTTGACAAGGAGCTTACCACCCATTAAACCTTATCCCTAGTGTCAATCAAGTCAGTGGCTGACTTTCTTATTCTATAGACATGGGTAACTTGACATTGTTTAAGGAATCATGAATTTTGAGAATCAAGGAATTCTTTAGAAAATGTCAATCAATCTGAAAACTCAAGTTGGGTATAAAGTGAATCTTTCAACAAGATAATAATTCTAAACATCTAAGTAAATCTATTAAGGTTCTTATTGAAATTCTGTGGCAGGACCTGTTCATACTAGACATCTGTCAAACTTCATAGAACCAGAGTTATACTGTATAAGGAGCAGTGGGAAAAATCCCTCCAGCAAGATGCCTGAGACCAATTTGTTATAGCAGACTGTGAATCTATTCCTTCTGAAGGAGGTGCCACAAGTTATTGACCAAAAAGAGCTGTAGCCATGTGTAGCATTAGTAGTGTATGTGCAAGTAATGCATGTGTAATGTCACTGTACTGTCACTAGTTAAAGGTCAGACAAGTGTTAAACTATATGTGTAACTTTACTAGCAGAAGTAAAGGAAACTCAAAACACTGACATAGATAAACAGTTTGAGAAACTGAAATGTTGATTGATGATAATTTTTATTTTCCCATTGCAACAGTTGCAAGAACAGGAAGAACAATGTGCTGAGCTAAGACAAGTACTAACTAAAAAAATAAGAGAACACGACGCAACTTTACTACCTATGCCTGAGGACATCATTGCCATTGGTGAAATCTTGCTGCTTGTAATAGAAATGGAAGATAGTTTACAAAGGTGTAGTTTTATTTTTTACTTTAAATATTGATTGAAATTTTTGCATTGGTTTGTATGTTACATAGACTAATATGTACATTCAATAGTATAAGCTGTAATGATAATCTTGTTTTTTTGTTACTTTATTGACATTGTACTCCATGTTCTATTTTATTTCTTTTTTTTCTGCATTTTATGGCCCATGGTGTTTTTTTCTTGCTAAAAGTAAAAAGAGATTCGGGTTAAATGTCCAATGATACATTCTGCAAGAATACTTAATTCAATTTCTTGTCTTTTTTCATTATTCTTAAACTTGCATTTATAAATTCTGGCAAGCATGTCCCCTTGCTTTGGCTGCCCAACTTTTTTACCACAAAGGAATGCATTGTTTATTCAAATGTAATTGCACATCTATAGATTTGCATTTCAGTATAGTCTTTGCAATGATTCAGTTGATGTTTCATGCAAATTAGTCATCCCTCATCATGGACCTCTATGGGGCCTGTGGGAATTTTCTTTCTGATTAATGGCAAAATTGTCACACTGTCATTTTTGAACAGAGAATATGGTTTTAGGGTGTTTGTCACTGGTATATCTAAATGTGGAGCTTGACTTATTCAATAGCTATTTTTTTACTTTTGGAAGCAAATAAAGTCAAGTTTACTATGTATGAAAAGTTACACACCAGTAACGGAAACGGAGAAAGGAAAAGCAATTTTACTATTTGCAGAAAAGGTAATTGTAAAAAGCTGCATGAGAAATTAAAATACTTATTGAAAAATACACATATGTCTCACTTTCAAAGTTCAAGTTGAAATGCTACATTAAAACATGATTTTTATGATTCTTATATTTATTTTGTGTGTCGCACAGTGTTTAGCATGGCAATTATTTAGAATAAAAATGTGATTTATGTATAACACTTTGCTTTTAGTATTTACCTGTACATTGCTACATTGAAGTGAACTCATATGATTGAGTTAACCCACTAGCTTTTATTTCACACTAATAACTCTTGTAATTTATTTTTTCAACATTACGTCTGCTGTTTTTAAGGTATTAATCTACCTTTAATTGATAGTAAATCTTCAGGAATTAATTAATGATGCCACAATGCAAAAATGTTTTTACATTGTTCTCTGGATAGTTTACATGACTAATGCATACCACTACATGTTAAGAGATTTATGTTGCATGATGTTTACCATAACTACAGTGAAGCTGTTTTCTACACAGTCCCATACTTCATTCTACCTGAAAGTGTATCTTCTTTAAAATTAATGGACCTCTGTGTCTTAGCTTTTTTCATGTCCAAACCCTAGCCTTCTAAGTTGAGTTTATGAATTCCATGTTTGCAGCAGCTGTGTATTGTCAGTATCTTCCATCCATCCATTATCCAACCCGCTATATCCTAACTACAGGGTCACGGGGGTCTGCCGGAGCCAATCCCAGCCAACACAGGGCGCAAGGCAGGAAACGAACCCCAGGCAGGGTGCCAGCCCACCGTAGTGTCAGTGTCTTGTTTAATGTTATTGTTGGTGGATGCACCTTGATACTAGATTGCTCAGAGCTGGTTAAGAGCTATGATTGCTTCATGACTATAGGTGTTTAATCTGGTTTTGATACATTTTTTCAAATGGCCACTGTTTGTATCATTTTACTTACAGTCCATGTCTAAATCTCGACCATATACAGTATATCACTAAACAGCATTGCTAATGAATATACCTATGGTTTATTTTCTTCTAGTACTATATACTGACTTTCTTCTCCGAGAGAGATTCTCATTCTCAGGATTCCTAGTGTACTTTAATATTTAAAACAATAGAAAAGCTTGAAGTTAGTAATTAATATTTACTTTTTTTTAGGCTCATGATTGAAAATAAGGTTTCGGTGGTTGAACTCAAGGAAACAGCTGAAAAGAGATTGAAACTTTACAAGGAAACAATCAGCTGTATTCGTGTAAGATTCTTAAAATATTTTTGGCAGTGAAATTTATCAAGTTATTTATGAGTTATCAGAAATCAGTAATTTATCACTTTATCAGTTATCCATCCATCCATTTTCCAACCTGCTGAATCCGAACACAGGGTCACTGGGGTCTGCTGGAGCCAATCCCAGCCAACACAGGGCACAAGGCAGGAACCAATCCCAGGCAGGGTGCCATCCCACCGCAGGACACATACAAACACACCCACACACCAAGCACACACTAGGGCCAATTTAGAATCGCCAGTCCACCTAACCTGCATGTCTTTGGACTGTGGGAGGAAACCGGAGCGCCCGGAGGAAACCCACGCAGACACGGGGAGAACATGCAAACTCCACGCAGGGAGGACCCGGGAAGCGAACCCAGGTCCCCAGATCTCCCAACTGCGAGGCAGCAGCGCTACCCACTGTGCCACCGTGTCACCCTTTATCAGTTATAGTAAAGTGAACCATGATTAGTCATTTTTACATCACACTAAATTAATTACACAAAAAAATGCAAAATGTTTCAAAATGATGTTTATTTACAAAAAGAATATATGTTAATTTTTTTTCCTTTTGTGTTTTAAATACATGCACTTTAGGTTATTTTTAACCTCTGAATACACCCCAAACAGAACAATAAGGATTTGTCCCATGATTAGGTCCCACCTTTGCACCTAGTGCTAACAGAACAAGCAATAAGAATAATAAGAATTCTAATATGAATACGAATAATAACAGAAGGGGTAGTATTTGAGGATGGAGCCCCAAATGAAGGCCATTCCCAAGAATTGGGAAGGAATATGTAAGAAGGCACTGAAAACAATGAAGAATGGAAGGGCAACATGACCAGATGAAATACCAGACGAAGTGTTTAGGGGAAGAGGTAGTAGATGTGTTGTGGGGTCTAATGCAAAAGATCTATAAACAAGAGAGAATACTAGAAGAGTGGATGAAAAGTATGATTGTACCCTTTTTTAAAAAAAGGTGATATTCACAGTTGTGGAAACTATAGAGAGATAAAGCCAATGTTGCACTTGATGAAATTCTGGGAAAGGGTTATAGAGAGAAGGCTTAGGAAAGAGACCACCATAGGGGATGAGCAGTTTGGCTTTATGCCAGGGAGAGAAACAAATGATGCAGTCTGCATTGAGACAGCTCATAGAGAAACATTTAGAAAAACAGAAAGGTGCTTATTGAATTGTAGAAAGCTTATGATAGAGTGCAATATCAAAAGGTATGGAGGTTCATGAGACAGAAATAAGTGCCAGAGAAGTATGTAAGGATTGTCCAGGCTGTGTATAAGGGAGTGTGGACCTGGGTTAAAAGCAGTGTTGGGGTAACAGACAAGATCCCAGTTGGAGTAAAGTCTACACCAGGAATCTTCTTTGATTTGATTATGGATGTGTTGACTCTTGGAATAAAAGACCAGTCCTCATGATCCAGCATGCTTTTTGCTGATGACACTGTACTATGTAACACCAGAACACAAGAAGTGGAGAGGTTATAAGAAGAATGAAAAAGGGGTTTGAGAAGACAGAGGATTGAAGATAAATAGGAAGAAGACAGAATATTTGAGGTGTAACAATGATCAAGATTCAAACATTTTCCTGCAGGGAGAGCTATTGAAAACAGTGGATCAGTTTAAATAAGTAGAATAAGGGGTAGGCCAAGAGTGCACTGTTGATGGAACAACTGCCAGACGCTATCAGGAGTATTGTGTGATCGAAGAATTAAGACTAAGCTTAAAGGTAAAGTTTATAAGACAGTGGTAAGACCAGCAATAAGGTATTGAGCTGAGGCAAAATTATCACTTAAGCAATAACTTATTTACACTTGTTTTCTAAGTCACTCAATCAGGATAGCTATAAGCATACCCTGGCAACCTTCCTCCTTTTTAGCAGTATGTAAGTTTCTCTCCTTCTGTATTTCCTTATTTTGAATGATAGGAAATATCTTCTTAATCAGAAACCTAACCAATGAGCTACTGTCTATAATAAAAGTCAATAATCAAAATGCATTTCAGAACTAGAATACTGTGAATAACTGTGTATTCTGTATTTAATTTATGTGATTTGCTTAATTATGAAAAAGTATTCAATAAGATTTAAAACGGTAAACCAATTCATTTACCCTCAGAAATTTTTACTATCCTATGAAAAACATTGACCTTCATTTCTATTACGGTATTTGTTCTTGCTGACAACGCTCACAAGCATTATGGAACATTTTAAAAACTATATATTGTGTATTTATATCCATGATGTCTAGCAATAACATCCACCAAACATTTCCTATAGTTCCTTATCAGACTTGCAAAATGGTTAGGATGATTTTTCACTATTCCTCCTTACAATACTGTATCACTACATTCATATTTATGGGATTCCTTGTGTGACCAACTCTCCATTGTTGATTTAACTTTTGTTAAGTTTCAGGTCACTGACCATTACCCTGGCATTCTCTTGTAAACTTTCTTGATGAAATTTTGAACTTGTGGTTTCCCTCTGTGATAACAAGCTATGTGGGTCCTAGGCCAGTAAAGCATCCCCAAACCATGGTGCTCCCTCCACCATGCTTCATGCCTAGGATTTTTATTTTTTTTATGTTTTGTGTGCAGTGATTTGCATTTTGCTGCCAAATGTGCAACTTTTGTCTCATCCGTCCACAGAGACATCCATGCAAACATGAGACTTGCAGCAGTGTTTCTCTTGGAGAGCAGTGGTTTCCTTCATGGTGTCCTTCTGCAGACTATTCTTACTCAGTTTATTTTTTTTATACATGACAGACATGAACAGTGACTTTGGCAAGTTAAACTGTTTTCTGCAAATCCATCAATGTCACCTTGTGTTCTTTTTCTTTTTCATATTCCAAGCTGTGATCTTGCTGCAATCTTTACAGGGCGCCCAAAGAGTAGCAACAGTACTGAATTTCCTCTGTTTGCACATAGTTTGTCTTACTGTGGAATGATGATCACCCAAGCCTTTAGAAAAGCATTTGTAACCATTTCCAGCTTTTTGCATCTCAGCAATTCTTCTTCTAAGGCCTTCTTTTGATCTATGTTTGGATCATATGAAGAGGAAACTGTGTCAGGAACCAGATCTTGTGTGCTTTGTATACCTTTTCCAACCTGGACTGTGAATTTTTAAACAAAGTTTTCAGCATTTACAAGAAAAAGTACAATTTTAAGTACAGAATAAGTACATTTAAGTATCTTTTGTGAGTTGTTAGTTTAAGCAGATTGTACTTGTCTATTACTGTATAGTAGTGAGCATATGAGTCTCATGTCTTTGAACTTCAGATAATCTTTCTTTGGTCTTACTGACTTTAAATGAAAAATGGTGGTCTTTGCACAACCTAACTAAACAATCTTTCTATTGAGAGAAGTGATACAAAACGTCTTTCACTTCTGACAAGTTCATATAATTATGTAATAATATTATTATAACAACATGCTTTGAAATTAATGGTTTGGTCCTTCTGTTTTCTGGTCAGAATATGGTGAAGAAATGTAAACAAGAAGTTGTTCATTATCAGGAGAAACTCAATGATGCTATGAGTGTGTTGGAAGATACTATTCTGCGTAACAGAGCCCTAGAAGAAGAGAACAAACAACTTAAAAGCTTAATGAAATCATCTGGAATGGTATGTCCTTCTCCAACTTTCAGTTCTAAAATGTCTACTAAGCAAACTGATACATGATGGATATCTATCCATTCACATGTTCTATCTGTTTACTGACTTCATGTTAAGGTCACAGAGAAAGTGTATATACAGTATAAGCTATAAAATTTAATGTTTAAATAAATCTTACATTTGAATATGATTTCTTAAATCTGACTAGTTTGTTAATATTATGCATTTTTTTGTAAAGCATTATTAGTTCAGGTATGTACAGATTTTCAGAATAGTAGCAGCTTTAAAGAATTTTGTTCACTCTTTTGCACCACAGATGCATGCCTGCTACTACACTGCAGGCTCACTTGGGGCGATTGTTCCAAATACATTTGTATACACCTAAAAATATTGATACACAGATCTTACTGCCTGATGATTACAACTTATATTTTAATTCTTGTGTTCTCTATAAATAACAGGACAGAATTGGAATTTATGTAGAAAAATTGTTTCTTTATAGTATCTATAACCAGAACAATATAAAATACTAATACTGGATATGGTGTGTTTCTGTGATTTAGAAAAATTAGAGCATGCAATTGCAAAACTCCATGAGTAACTATCGGCAAACCACCATTTCATGTATATGTAAGTCAGTTGCACAAAATAGTTTACTATTAAATGTCAAAACATTCTATGAGGTAGTTCACTGTGGATAAAGATATAATTAATTCTAACCTGAGTTGATGTGCTTATGTAACAGAAATTCCTGACACATCTGGAAAAACAGCTGTCACTTGTTGAAATGTCAGGAATTACTCTGGGCACAAGTGATTTATAACATCCCAGTTTGCTGCTGATTCATCAGTAGTTGGTAGCAGTAGTATTTAAAAAGGACTGACAGTCATTAGTAACGAACATTTTCATTTGAAATAGAATTAATTCTTGGAAAAACACCAGTATTTGGTATTTTTCTGTATTTTAAAAATGTATTATTTAATGTAATTTTTTATTTTCTTAAATATTGCACTATTTCGTAAATTGAGAAATTTTGACAGTTTTATTGCTATATGAGAGTTACTTCATAATATTTGCAGATACAGCTTTTACTTTGAGAATATTCGAAATTTGCATTTTCTTTTGAATTTATGGTGACCATCATTTTTGGTTAAGCTTATTTCATTGGTGTTCTTATGCTGAGTATTTGTTAGAGTAAAAGTGCTATTTATAGTATCTCTGGAAACATCTATATATATAATTCACTAAGCCGCCGCCAGAGCAAGCAAGACACCCATGGAAGCACACAGGACGGAGCCACGCCCACCAACTCTAAGACCATTGGATACGACGACAACTCGCAGAGCCACGCCCACCAACTCGGACGCGACGACACAGAAAAAACGGCGTCATTTATGTTCGCCACATGCACCTCTGAGTCACGTTGACTGTTCATAGAGGCATGTTTCTCACGGATGTGAATCGCTATATGCAGCGTGTAAAACAGTTTGCGAGGGGTATCCTCTGGGATCCTTAAAACAATCCTTTAAAACTGAGGTTAAAACACAATGAAGTAAGCAGTCTTTAAAAACCAATAAGCCCTGTGCCTCTGTTTCATTAGCGTCTCACCTGCTTCACTGATGCAGGCCCTGCAACAGTCGAGACGCTCTCTCAGCAGCTGACCTTCTCTGTGCCTGACTCCACTACTGTCAGTCGCCTGATTAAAAATGGCCTTTTCAAGGGGAGCTATGGACCCGCTATACCACAGGAACACATTGCCTTCGAGCCTGCTCTCGCTCACTCTAACATACTGGCTTTCTCTCTCTCCTCACTCGCTCTCACACTGCACAGGGGAGAAACACCCGCAGCACGACTCCACCCGGAAACCGTTTCAGCCAAACTTCCATGCCCCTCGCTACGCTGTGAGCGCGGTGATTATTTATTTAAAAATAGCCTTTTGAAGGGGAGCTGTAGAACCGCTATACTACAGGAACACCTGTGACATTGCCTTCACATTGTTTTCCTTTTATTTCTGATCCCATCGAGCAGATCAGACATAGTTTTAAAATGGCCTTTTGAAGGGGAGCTATGGACCCGCTATACCACAGGAACACCTGTGACATTGTCTTCGAGCCTGCTCTCGCTCACTCTAACGTACCGGCTTTCTCTCTCTCCTCACTTGCTCGCACACTGCACAGGGGAGAAACACCCGCAGCACGACTCCACCCGGAAACCGTTTCAGCCAAACTTCCATGCCCCTCACTACGCTGTGAGTGCGATGATTATTTATTTAAAAATGGCCTTTTGAAGGGGAGCTGTGGACCTGCTATACCACAGGAACACCTGTGACATTGCCTTCACATTGTTTTCCTTTTATTTCTGATCCCGTCGAGCAGATCAGACACCCAGGCAAACAACACTGAATAATCAATAGCTGCAACTACTTTGCCCGCCCCAACTCCTCACCTGAGTCGGTTTCGTCTGTGTTCAGCAGTGTTACCCAAACTCGGTCTTGGTGAACCCCTATGGCTGCAGGGTTTTGTTCCAACCTGATTCCTAATCATTACTGCCGGTGAAACTCATCCGGGATAAGTCTGTTTTTCAAACGCAGCCGTGTAGCAGATTAGTCTACCTGGATGTAATAATCCGAGATGAATGCGCGCGCCCGCGCTGAGTGAAAAGCCAATATATATTGAGTCTAGAAAACATGATCAGCAAGTCTTTGATAGGCTGCAACAAAATGATGAAAGAACGGGCGAATTTTTTTTCAAACAGGCTGTGTGTGTGGGTGGGTGGGTGTTAGTTAGTTAATTAGTTACTCAAAGGATTTCAAGATTTAATATGCACAAGTGGTAACACTGCAAAAGCAGCCCAAACCAGAAAAGACGGCTGGCAAAAAGTGGTCAACAAATTAAACGCGTGTGTATTGTACTTACTGAAAGCAGCGTTACGGATTTTGCAAATGTTCATATTTTTCCCTCTGCTTAAAAAACATTTAAAAAGCGGCGTGATTATACGGCATATACTACGCCGCAGGTTGGTATGCAGCATGTAAAACAGTTTGTTTGTCGTGGATAATTTGATTTTTACTATTACACGAACACAATTTTCTGTTAATACTTTGTTACATTGATATAGCGGTGTTCTCAGTATTCAAAGCGCTATCCACACAGGGAGGAACCGAACCCACAATCTTCCACAGTCTCCTTACTGCAAAGCAGCAGCACTACTACAGCGCCACAAGGCAGTTAAAGAATGCACCGGACTCGATTTTGTTTTCACTTCTGTTTACAGAGATCGGGTCGAAGATAGCATTGTTTCAATGTTACTTTTCTTGGTGGCTTATTACATTACGGATGTTTCATATGTTCATTTTTCCCCTGTGCTTAAAAGACATTAAAAAAGTGTTTCTCAACTGTGACTCCGGAACATCTCAGTACGCGAGCTATATTAAGCGTCAACAACGAAGACTCGCTACACCTTAATCTACAAGTACTGACACTTATCCCTACTGACGAAGTAACTTTCACCAGCGTGGCCTTCTTCGTCACAGACGATCCCGCTTTCAGTCACGGACAATTATATGTTGCTCTCTCCAGAGGTCTATCTTTTCATTCACTCACAGTCGTATCCTCAAACCCACGCCATTTGGACAACTGTGTCGTTCAGGAAGTGTTCACCCATCAATACATAATTATGCGGCGTATGCTATGCCGCGGGTTGGCTAGTATCTATAGTTGTCTTCATTTTTTAACATTTGAAATTATCCAGAAATTTTTGGAAAATATTATTTAAATGTGAAGCTTAAATTTTGGTTGCTACATACTAACTATCGATCCTTTCAAACTTCACAGGTATTTCCAGATGAACAAGCATTACCTTCTCATCAAAAGATGAAGCCTCAGGTTGTGCAAAAAAGTGAACCAGAAATGGAGCTTATTGAGCCTAAACTTAAACAGTCAGTTGAGCCTGAACATGAGGAAGGAGAATCTGATGACCTTCAGGTTAAAGAGGCCATTTTAATTCAAGATGAGCCTGAGCCTGTACCTCTACCTGTACCTGAGCAAGAACCTGAACCTGAGTCTGAGCCTGAGCCAGTGCCCAAGACTGAGCCTAAGCTTGATGCTGTGCCAGAGCCTGAGCCTGAGCTTGGTGCCGTGCCAGAACCTGAGCCTAAGCTTGATGCCGTGCCAGAGCCTGAGCCTAAGCTTGATGCCGTGCCAGAGCCTGAGCCTAAGCTTGATGCCATGCCAGATCCTGAGCCTAGGCTTGATGCCGTGCCAGAGCCTGAGCCTAGGCTTCATGCCGTGCCAGATCCTGTGCCTAGGCTTGATGCCGTGCCAGAGCCTGAGCCTAGGCTTGATGCCATGCCAGAGCCTGAGCCTAGGCTTGATGCCATGCCAGAGCCTGAGCCTAGGCTTGATGCCATGCCAGAGCCTAAGCCTGATGCCATGCCAGAGCCTGAGCCTGATGCCATGCCAGAGCCTGAGCCTAGGCTTGATGCCGTGTCAGAACCTGCACCTCATCTTGATGTTGTGCCAGAGCTTGTGCCTAAGCCTGAACCTGCACCCCAAACTGAGCAGTATACTGAATCCAAACCTGAACCTGAATCCTTCCCTGTATTTGAGTTTGAACCTGAAATTGGAACTGTTTTTACATCTGAACATGAACCTAAACCTCCAAGTGAATCTCAGCCTAAATATGAACCTGAAATTGTAAATTTAGCTGAACATACTCTTGATGGTGAAAGATTAGCTGAGCCTGAACCTGATGAAAAATTACTGGTTGACCCTAAGGAAAGAAAATCTGATTTTGAGCCTGAGCCTGAGCCTGGATCTGAAAAGGAAACAGTATATCTACTTGAGCATGAGGGGGTTTCATTGCATGAGCCTTTGACGAAAACTTCATTTGATGCTGAAATGGATGATCAACAGGATCCTAAAATATCAGTTGAACCTGAGTTTGAGCACAAGGTGGAAAAAACAGAATCTGGTTTTCAACCTCAATTGGAGACTGAGGAAGAAAAAGTAGTTCAGAGAGAACCTGAACCCGAAAAAGGAATAGTACTTGACATTTGCACTGATATGAAATTATCCCATGAGCCTGAAATTCAACCATCAGTGGAAGTATTGACTGAACATAAGGAGGAAAAACCAGGAGGGCTTGAAACTAAAGTGTTAGTGAAGGCTGAGCCTGAGGAAGAACCAGATGGGCTTCAAACACAAGTATTAGTTAAGGCTGAGCTTGAAGAAGAAAATGAGGCAACAGGAACAACTAAACCTCAGCTTAAATTGGAAATAGAGAAACTTCCTGGAAATAAGTGTGATGTATCTACATTGCCAATAATTGAACCAGAGAATGGGCCTGAGACAGAATGTATAACAGAGCCTGAAATTATGGCTGTGGAAAGTACATCTGCTGTCCCAGGGCTTGAATCTGAAACTGGAATATTGCCAGAAAATGAACATGATGTGATGCCAGAGTCCACAAATGCGACTAAGGAACGAAAATTATCAGAGCCTGAAATTCATGTTGGACCTTCAACATTTCTGGACACTATTCCTGAGCAAGAAACATTTGCTGAACCTGAACTTACTAAGGAGGAGGAGAAAGCACTGATTGAGGTTGAACTTAGGCCTGATACTAAGACATTAGATAAACTTAAATATATGCCTGAGGGGGAAACACTGATGGAATCAGAACCTGAACCTGACACAGATGTATTGGCAGAGTTTGAACCTAATTATGAAACCCGAACAATGGAGGAATTCACACCAAAAATGGGAACTCTACTTGAATTTGACCTGGAGCCTGAGTTGGGAACATCAGCCGAGTCTGAGCCTGAGGTAGGAGCTTTAGTTGGACCAGACATGGAATTTCAACCACCATCCACAAGACTTAAAAAGAAGAAAAGAAAGAAGAAAAAGAAAAAGAAGTTCAAGACACAATTACAGAGTTTACAAGAACTGGTCAAAAGGTGCACGCTTGAGAAGAGTATTCAGCCAATGAAATACCCTCCTTTGCGGTATTAAATTGTGGAAAAAACTTGAACTTTCTGAGAAACCCATAGAGAACAGGTGATGCTGGATATATTGATCAGAAGATGCATTCAAGATAATGAGGGATCTGTGGACTGCTAAACTGCTTTAATGTAGGTGAACAAAGATGAATCTGAATCTCTGGGGAAGTGACCCTCACATATTATTGTACTGTATAATTTCAAAGGTTCGTCTGAAGAGAAATAGGTCCTTCACTGATGCCTCATGTCATAATTCTGTTAATTAGTCCCTCATTATATACTGTGTGTTAGTGCCCTTCCTGAAATGATCCAGCATATACAGTTGTTCTTTAATTGTGCCACCCTTAGGAAGGAAAGATTTGACTGGGCAAACATTGAAATGTTGGTCCTAAGATGACAGGAGTAAGACCGAATGCCAGGTAAATTCATGTTCTGATCCATCTTATGGCTTATGCACACTTCTTGTCAAGTTTGATGACACTACCAGGTTCCATATTGGGATTGGAAGAATAAGAAGCAGAAATGACAGCTCTGGACAGCTGCAGTTCTCATTCAGTGCAGAATTTCAAACATATTTCTATGGAGCAGGTTCTCTTATGGGGTGACAGGAAAGTAAAGACATTGCAGGAGGTGTTTGGAGGACTCTTAATATGAGACAAGTATTTGGGTGAGGGGGAGAACAGGAGATTCAGCAGGCAATTTGACTTGTGGACTCTTGACCCCCGACACTGAACCTGTGCAATTTGTATATATCATTTGTATCTTTGTAAATTTCTGGATTTGTTAAGGATGCTATAAAAATAAACTAAACTGACATGAATGGAAATGAGTTTGTGCTAAAGATGTAAATTTGGTTGTAGGGAGCACTACTTGTCTCTTATATAGAAGTTTATGCAGGCAATGTTTTGTGAAGTATTCAAATCATTGTAATCAGGAATGAAAACTATTGTTTATGAATGATAGGTCCCGAATGGTATTTTTTCTTGTCATTTTGTTGCCTTCTCCTGCCAAGAGCAGCAACTTGTTGCGTGATCCTTGGGTTTTAGTCTACACTGGATAGCTTTACTGTCCACTGTATTCAAGAAATTGAATAGGACATAAAGGCTACTGAGATACTGAATACAAAACAGAAAAAGATAATACTGTAGCTTAAGAAGCCATCATTAACAGCCATTGACTGCCTGTAAATATTTTATTAATTGTGTAATCTGAAATAGGAAAACATTTGAAATGTGTTTTTTTGGAAGCTATTCAAAAAAATACTCCGCCCAAAAATATTTTTATATGTAACTTCCCACCATGTAGTTGGCAGTAATGACAGAAAAAAAACGTGAATCGCATGTTTTCATGCAGAACTTAGCTTGTCTAATAGAAGTCTATGGTGACCAGACAATATCAAGCTATATCCAAACATCCATGAAAAAAATGTCATGCTACTCATGTTGCATGCTATATACTGTACATCAAGTCATCCTGTTGTATGTTCAGGGCGTCCCAAATACTAAAGTATTGTGAGATTAATTACTTCCGGAAAATGCAGAGCTAAAATCTGAAAGAGCATTTAGACGATACACAGAGAAACCATAAAAGAAAGGGCCATGCAGACTGTGTCTGTTTTTTTTTTTTTAAGGAGACTGTGTTCCTTTAATGTGGGAAGTGACATCCTTCACATCTTCCATAAGCCTGTGATGACCAGTATGATTTTCTACCCTGTAGTGTAATGTGTGCTGGGCTGGTAACATCACTTCAGGAGAGGCCCACCGAATCAACAAGCTAATTAAAAGGGCAGACTCAGTTATAGGATGCACTCTGGACCCCCTGGAGGTCATAGCTAAGAGAGAATTAAAACAAAACTGGCTGGACTCATGACCAGTGAATGAGAGAGGATGCTTGTCTTCAATTTAAATGCTTGTTCACATTTGTTTTAGATTTTTTTCATCAACGGTTTGATATTGTTTGCTGTTGGTCACCATTACCTTCTGTTCTGTCAGAAACATTTTTATTTTTGTTCTGCAAAAAACATGAAATTAAAAAAAATTTCTTGGTCATCACTGCAAACTTTATAGCATAAGTAACATTTTAAAAAGTGTCATTTTTGGGTGGAGTATTTCTCAAAATATGACTTGTTCATTTGTATTACTTAGTCCTGAAAAAATGTGCATGACTTTAAGGAAGAATCATAAAGTATGTGATGTAATTTATTACCTGCATGCTCCATGAATAATTACAACTTCTGCTCAATTGACCTTCCATTAGTTGTGCAAAGCAACATCAAATCCTACCAGAATAAGACTTGTCCTGTAACCTAGGATGCTAGCCAAACCAAAAGCAGTTTATATCCCCAAGTAGTTTGTGACTTATTTCACTGATCACTAACCCATAACAAAGCTGCTAACTTGTAATCAGTGCGTACTAAGTTAGTCTTTGTGTTTTTATTTTTTTTTTTTGTGAAGCTGGCTCAGCGTTGTTAATGAGCAGAGAGCGATGTCAGCGGTCAGTAAGCTTTGTCAGTAAGACAACTACAGTAGAAATTCAAGGCACTTGGCCTGTGCATGAATGAGTCATGCTGTCAGTTCCACATTTCTGCTTTCACAATGGACTTTAAAATTTTGCTAGGTGTATACTGTATTTTCTTGCTGCCTGCCATCTTCAAATAACATCTGCTGACCAGCATGCTGTAGAAAACTAGTGTGTTGTTCTGTTTTTAGGAAAGTATAATGTTCATGTCTGCAGTCCGTATACTGGCGCATTCAGACTGCCACCTTATATTTTAAAATTGAATATTTTGAATACACTTAGGTAAACTCTAAACATACAAGTATTAAACACTGTGCTAAAATAGAAAGAAAATTAAACATATTTAATATATTCTATTACATCCTTTATAATACTTGTGCACTTATATATTGTTTAAGGACGATTGATACTTAAATAGCATAATGTCTAATGCATGCTATAAAGTGTATTACAAGCATTCTTAACATAATATAAAACAATGAAAAAGACAATAGCATAATCAAGAGTATTCTTGGTTTTAATAGTAATTGATTGTAGTTAATAGTAAAGTTAATAAAATGTTCATAAACTCTTTTATAGCTGCTTATAATGAATGTCGTCTAAATGAACGTTTTAACAAAAACAAATACCCCATCGGCCCCTTGACAAGAATGAACCTTCAAACTTGAAAGTTTCCAGGTAAGGAAATTCTAAAGGGAAGGGTGATCACCTGAATTGCGCCAACTACAGGGGGATAACACTGCTCTCGGTGCCAGGTAAGGTCCTCGCTAGGGTTGTCCTCAATAGGATCCGTGTTCACTTGCTCACCTACCAGCAACTGGAGCAGTCTGGTTTTATGCCTAAGAAGTCTACCATTGATTGCATCCTGGCACTGAGGGTTCTCATGGAACACAAATGCAGAGTTTCTTTGCAGCCTTTGTCAATTTTCATAAAGCGTTTGACTTAGTTGATCGAGCTGCTCTGTGGAACATCCTGAGACTTTGTGGGATCCTCTCAAGGTTGCTTGATATCATGGCTGACCTGTACACTGGTACTGTGAGTGCTTTGCAGAGTGGAAGTTGAACCTCTGTGTTTTTCCCAGTTGATTCTGGGGTTTGTCAAGGTTGTGTTCTTGCTCCTACTTTGTTCAATGCTGTTCATGGACTGGGTGTTGGGCAAGGGCGTGAAAGAAAGATTCACTAATCTTGACTTTGCTGATGATGCTGTGATCTTCACGGAGTCAATGGAGGCTCTGATCGGGGTTCTCGAGTCACTGAGTGAGAAGTCTGAATGTCTGGGCTTTTGGGTGTCCTGGATAAAAAACAAGATCAGGCCTTTAATGACCTCCTGGGAACAGCCATCAGCAGTGAGAGTGTCTGCAGAGAGAGTGTCGACCTTGTTGAGAATTTTACTTACCTCGGCAGTGACATTCATGTCTCTGGTGACTCTTCCTATGAAGTCAGTAGATGGATTGGGAGAGCATGGGGGGTCATGAGGTTGCTGGAAAGGGGTGTGTGGTGCTCCTGATATCTTTGCAAAAGGACAAAGGTCCAAGTCTTTAGAGTCCTGGGCCATCGTGTATAAATGGTGCATATGCACAAAAATGTTGCGTACACCCATTTCCACGCCCACATCACAATGTATTAAAGCTAAACTTGACGTAAAGCCACACCCATTCTCACGCCAGCTGAAACCATTCCATATGCAAGTTTTCGGCTCGGTTTTGCAAATTGGCAGCACCCAGAGTCAAAGCAGTGCTACTATTCCTGTGTGGTTTCCTTTATTTTTTAGGTTCACATCCCTGACGTAGCATTATTAAATACACTTAAAATGAACAAACTATAATTTTTTTAGTTTAAGGCATCTGATTGTAATCAACCTGTAACCATATAATGGTGCACGGAATTGCCGAACTATTCCAAATGCCATAGCTGCTTTAGCGTTGTCACTGTCGGTTCACCACTGGAGTTTTTTTTTAACCCGTTGTATCTTGAGTGTGGAATCACAGCTATACAGCTCCTGCTCGGAAAGCACTACAGCAGATTGTGTTCAAGAGCGGAGAGAATTATCGAGATTAAACATTGATTTTTAATGACAAAATAAACTACATAATTAAAGTGGAAATTTCTACCTTTTTTTCCACTGTATCCGTTTTTTTCTTTTCTCTGTACCCTAATACACTTTCATATGACACTCAAGACGGTTGGCTATGACTGTCCTTCTCACTGCAACTTTGATATCTGACCACTTCTTTTTATTTCGGGCACTGTGCAACTTTCTGAACTTGAACTTTCGAGTTTCTGTATCACTCTGTCACTCAATCAACTTCCTTTTGTTGTTTATATCATTACTTAAACCATCAAATAATACATTTTTCCTTGCCTCCACTTGGTATTCGCTGAAATTCTTCTTTTTTCCCCGTGCTCTTTTCACAAAACACTGAACATAATGGGCTGTTTATATTGATTAGCATATTCAAAGGAGCGTAATTCTATGAGGAGTTGGGGTGGGGCGGCAGGTGCGTGCAAGTGCGTTACATTTCACTCTGACCGGGATTTATATAACGGAAGAACGTGGAAGTTCGCGTACACACAGCTTTATGCATCTAGATTTTTTTGTGCGTATGCACATTTCCATCCATCCATTTTCCAATTTCTATTTTTGTCCGTACGCCATGTTTTAGTGTGAATTCTGCACAGGGCATTATACATGATGCTCCTGGTGCTTCCTGTTTTGATATATGATTGTGAGCCATGGACACTATCCAGTGACCAGAGATGAAGTCTGGACTCCTTTGGTACTGTGTCTCTTTGGAGAATCCTTGGGTACCACTAGTTTGACTTTGTGTCGAATGAATGGTTGCTCATGGAGTCCTGAGTGAGGCACATTACCTGCATTGTGAGGGAGCATCAGTTACAGCACTACAGTCATGTGTCTTGATTCCCAGAGGGCGATCCGGCTCACAGGATCTTCATTGTTGAGGACTCGAGTGGCTGGACCAGGACAAGGAGACGCCCACGTAACACTTGGGTGCAGCAGATAGATGATCTTTTCCAGAGGGTGGGAATGGACCGCGTATGTGCCTGGAGGGTTGCCAACCACGATCCCAAACAGCTTTGTCATGTGATGGGTGCGGCAATGAGCTGTAGCAGTGCATGCTCCCAAAGCTGACCTGGCCTGACCTCTGTGTCCTCATCAGTAATCCTGCAGATCCTTGGGTCACTTGTTCGCATCCTAATGTCCTGCAAAAGTTTCAAAATAATTTCTTTGGCATTTCTATGGCCACACTGCAGTTTAGAAAAGTCTGAATTAGCGTAAGTCGCCCATCATAGGTGTTCATAGGAAATGTTATGATTTACTTCATGAAGTAGGAGTACATAGGAAATAAGAGTAGTTGTATCAGGTATTTGATATATTAAAATGTGTGCTTCAATTTAAATGTTTAAAGCCTAAATGTTCTTAATTGATAAATGAATTTATCATTTTTCATCCTCTGATAGAAGCCCATAAAGGGCTAGACTCCTAGTAAAGGATTATAAATTTAAAATAATATTACATGTATAATAACTGACCTTGAAATAGTCTAAAACGATTCTGCACATGCTTATGTTTTTTAATCTTTTATTAAATTTGTTAAAAGCATGTAACATTCCATACAATCAAGTGAAACTTAACAAAACTAAATTCAATTCAAACCCAACTCATGAGAAGCAGAGGAAGGCCAACAGCCAAAGTAAAACTACTGAGAGTAGTAAAGAGGGAAAGGAGTCTTTCTCCCCAATATAAAGGCTTATTCTAAAATATTATTGATTAGATCCTGACAGGTTTTGCACAGATCCTCTAAGTGAGAATTTGATTTTTTACATTTTCAAATAGTATATAATATCAGTTACCCAGAGGTGGGCTAGGATTCACAAGATAAGTCTGCGTGCCTATAGTGTAGTAAAGGCAATTCCAGTTCGTTTGTTCTTCTCCACTTTAAGCCCATCTGGAAGAACACCAAACACAGCTGTTAGTAGGTTAGGAGGGATTGGGACACCAAGGCTTTGTGAAAGGCATTTAAAGATTTTTATCCAGAAGTATGTTCATTTGGTAGAAAACGTGGCCTAGTGAGGCTGGAGCTTGATTGCAATGTTCGCAAGTTGGATCTTGCCCTGGAAACATTTTGGACAATTTCAAACAAGACAGATGTGCTCAATAGATGATTTTAAGTTGAATAATTGAATGCTTTGTGCATATGGCGCTAGTGTGAATTCTGTGCATGGCTGCCTTCCACTCCTTTTCTGAAATGTTGAGTAAGAGATCCTTTTCCCACTGTACTCTGGGATCTTTAAAAGGAAGGGACTTTAAAATGGCTTTATATATTATAGAAATGGTGTCTGAGTCTTCAAGACTGATCCATATCTCATTCTGGAATAGGAATAGGTGGCAGGTGAGGAAAATTGGGCAGATTTCTTTTAGCAAAGTTTCTAATTTGGAGATAGTGGAAAAATTGTGTTGATGGGAAACTGAAAGTAAATTTGTTCATAGGACGAAAAGACATTTATATACAAATCACTAAATGATTTAACCCCATACGTTTTCCAAACATTAAAAACTGTGTAAGTTTGAGAGGGTTGTGGTCAAAATTTAACATCTTATTAAAGAAAGAAACATCCTCTAATAGGACAATTCAGTAATCAGGCTGGAGAAAAGCTGTTCATGGTCTCTTTTAATGACTCCTCGGCAAAATGCCTTGTGGGGAGCATTCTTCAAAAGCAGTTCATTACAACATTGTCAGAATGGTCAGAGAAACCAAGGATAGAGGTTAATTTTATAAACTACTGTATTGAATTTACATACAGTGTCAATCAATGCATACATTTTACTCTGGCTGGTTCACTGGTTTACACCCAAATATTTATATAGAATAAAAGTCTCTTATATTATATTCTGGTTCTTCTTATACCTTTTGAGATGAGACACCACCCTTGAAATTGCTGTGCATATAACAACTGTCCATTCTAGTTTATAGGACATCTGCTGATTTCTTAGTCATCCTTCAGTATATTTTGTTATTACATTAACCTTTCTCTTGGTACATTCTTTATTTACTTGACCATCTCAGTATTTTTCCTAAACAAAATCTTATATTTCAGTGTACATTTTGTTGTTCACTTCACCTTTATTTGGTTTCCCATATTTATTATGCTATTTCTTTAAGATGAATGCTATGTTATCCTAAAGTTATTCTTCCACAGCGTGGAAAGCAGTGTTTCTCGTGCAGAGGTGCCACAGATAAAAGCTTCTCTGACTTGAAGTGTTCCCTACATTGGTTCCATATTCTGAGTGAATGAAGGACAATTAGGTTGTTAGTATATTGGCGATAACTTGTATTTACTGGAGTACGAAGCAAGGAATATAAAGAAGGACTGCAGGATTTCATTTCTATTGAGGACCAAGCTTGCGTGTGTTCATCTATTTGTGTAAATGTCCAGGTTTTTATAGCTTGTATGTTTGCCTTCCAGTAATAAAATTGAAAGTTAGGTAGAGCCATGCCACCTTCTGCTTTAGGTTGTTGTAGGGTTGCCCTTTGGATGCGTGGATGTTTTTAAATTCCCAATAAATGAGGTTATGATATAATCTAACTTC
The DNA here is from genome assembly GCF_900747795.2 of Erpetoichthys calabaricus. Taxonomy (NCBI): domain Eukaryota; kingdom Metazoa; phylum Chordata; class Cladistia; order Polypteriformes; family Polypteridae; genus Erpetoichthys; species Erpetoichthys calabaricus. The sequence continues at coordinate 44,430,201 of NC_041398.2, forward strand.
TTAAATAATGATTTATTGATCTATATTGAAATGTTTTGAAATAGAAACAGAAGCTTAGGAAGGATATTCATCTTAACGTTAATTCTTCCAGCTAAAGTGAGGTGGAGGGTTGACCATCTATGCACGTCTTGTTTAATTTTTTCCATGCAAATTCCAAAGTTAGTTGATAAAGAGCTTTATATTTACTTGTGATGTTTACCCCTAGGTATCTAAACTGATCTGCAATGATATAAGAGAAGGTGTCTGATCTAATGTTGTTTGCTCGAATTATGTTATTTTTAACCCTCTCGGAGTATAGCTGGTAGATGGCACTGGTAGAGAATCAAATATCAAAAATAACAGATTTGTGATCAGCAACCTTGGAACAGCATAAAATGACACTCCACATGACAAGATTACTGATTCACATTTTTGTTTAATTTTGTGAAAAGGAGTAACTTTGACTTGTCATATTCCATTGGAGGTCGGCTGATGCAGGAAACCCAACTCTGAGCTCTTCTGATCTTTTTTTTGCTGAAGACACACACTGGTTTTTCTCTTTATCATTAGGATGTGTTTTCCTTGCCAAAATATGGTTCCAAAATTGCCTAAAAATTAGGGTTTTGTTGGCCTAGAGGGCTAGAAATAGAAGGGATCCCAAAAAAATCTTGCCCTGCATACTAGACATCAACGTGATGGCACATGTGGCCGTGTTCTCATATCGGTGAGCCTCAAGGTGCTGTAAAAAATAAAAACTGAAGTGATTTCAAAGCATTCATAACTAATTCTTATGAACACAGTAGGCACGAAGAACTGAGAGATTTTAGTGGGGCTTAGAATAAAATAACTTAATAAGCGGAGAGTTTGGCATTGTTTGTGATTTGGGTCAGAGTTTTATTAATTATTTTCTCAAGAACTGCAAAGTGACAAAGTGACACGACAGCTGGAGAGTCTCAGACAGGTCTGTCTCAGATGACCCTTTTTACATTTGAAATTAAATGCCTGGGCGTCGCACCTCTTTTACGGTTTTGTGTTTGCAGTTAATTTCATTAGCGACAACTGCCATTACGCAGCAGACTATAACTCGTACCGCACTAGACAGCAGTTTTTCCTCAGAAGATTGAATGTAAAAATGACAATATCCATCATGCAGTGTGATGCAAGTGGTCCTTGTGGTTTTAGAGCTAAGAACAAAGTCCGTTATTTAAACTTGAAGTTTCTGGTCACTCCTTATAGGAGGCAGTCCCACCTCTTTTCAGAGTTCAAGAGAAATGACTCCATGCTGCTGCAAAAGATTCTGCTAGAGGACATTAGTCAGTCATCTTGGACCGAGTCACCACTTGTGCCTGCTCTGTCTGATTTCTTGTTCGCCTTTCCTCTCACTCAGTTTAGTTGGCCTTCTAACTGCGTGGCTCTTGTTCTTTGAGTGTCTCTCATTCTGTCTGTTAAATGTTTTGTTTGTAAACTCGGCTCGCTTTTACTAGGGTGTGGTCTTTTTTACTCCTAATTGATCTTTCCGTTATTGCAGGAGGACCTATGCTGGTGTCCCACCACCACCCCAGGGATTGTAGACCCTCTGTAACTAATAGGGGTTGCTTAGCATCAAGTCCCTAGTCCCTGGTTGGCTTTCATCTGCTGCCCTTCAACATACAGGGGGAGGCTTGAAGGCTGCCCCCCTAGTCTGAGGTTACCCTTCAGACGTCTCCACCAAGGCTCCCCCTTTAAAGACATGGCTTACTGTCCTGCTTTACTCTGTAAATTTGAGCCTTTTGATCTTTACTGTACCATGTGTCCTCACATCATTGGTACAGTGTAGGGGGAAAAAGGATTTGACCCCTTTTCTGGTATCCTCTTGTTTGTGTGTTTGACATAATGAATGGCAAAATGTAATAGAAGAACAAGGTGACCAGAAGAAACATATAGAAGAGTTTGTACAGTGTTACTTTTATTGAAGTAATAAAGTCATCTGGCTGTGCCTGGGTAAGCAGGTACTTGCCCCTTTTCAATCTAAGCCCTACCCTTACCAGGAGTTGTCACCACAAGGTTTCTAGAACATTACGCCTCCATTAAAGGAAATTCTAGAAGAGGCGAGAGAAAATGTAGTTGGAAATTTACCTATCAGAAAAGGTTTCCAAAACCAGGCCTAATGCCATAGGACTCCTCCACACCACAGTGAGAGCCATTATTTAGATATGGATAGCACTACACAGTGGGAAATCATCCTAGGAATGGCCTTCTTCTCAAAATTAACCAAAGGGCACAGTGACAACTCATTCAGTAAGTTACAGAAAATCCCAAAACAACATCCAAAGAACTGCAGGCTTTTCCACCCTCAGCTGAGGTCCATGTGCATGACACCATGAGAAGAAAGAGATTTGAGTAAAAATGGGATTCATGGGAGAGTAACAAGAAAGAAACCACCACTGTCTAAGGGTAACATCTGTGTGTATCTTGCATTTGCAATGAGTCACTTTGATGATCACTAAGCATTTTGGAAAAGTGTTATGCTAACGGTGAAGTTAAAAGTGAAACTCTTCAGGTGACACGGATTCCACTATGGCTGGGGTTTGATATTATGAACATCATCCCTACAACAAAACATGAGTATGGTTGGGGTGCTTTGCAGCCTCCAGACCTGGAAGTCCTGTCATTATTGAAGGAACCCTCAATTCTACACGTCACCAAGATATTCTCAAAAAGAAATGTCCAATCATCTCTCCCTGAAGCTAAAGTGTAATTGGGATTTGAACCCACATCCTCAGGATTTGAAGTCCAAAACACTATGCCATATTTGATGTTTTCCTGTTTTAACTCATTATTTACTGAAAGCCCATTCAAGGTCAAATCGACCCTGAATGGCATTAAGGGAGTCCGAAAATGTTACAATATTGCCGTATCTCATTCCTCTCATGGCCTAGAAATTCAGTCTTGGATTCATTTAATTCTGGACCATCCCTTCCCATTTAAAATGAGCACAACTGCACTGACCCAGTGCCAGTCCTCCAACATGGCAATCATTAGTAGATCTTGTTCTGAATCTTAAGGTGTTCGTGGACCCTGTCATGTAAGGTGCTCAGTTCAGTGCCCACAGTGGATATGCACAAGCGGCAGTATAATATGTTTATGTTTGTGTTTGTGTGGAACGACATGCTACAATACTTCTGATCAAAGTCTTGCACAACTTACAATTGACTGAAAAGCAGGGAGAGTCCATCGTGAAGTCTCAAGTGATGAGAGAGCGGGCTCGTTGAGTTCTGAACACCGTCAAGCAAAAAGCAGGTTGAGGGGGGCCTTGGAGTTTCAAGAGTACCAGCCCACTTCAAGCCCTGGTTCTGTTTTTTGCTTTGTGTAGGCAGTAAAACCCTCCAATAATGGAAACAGTTTTGTCATTTGTTTGTTTATTGCCAATTTCCAAACACAATGGAGTGTTTTTTTACATGCTTGGTTTATGGTAACGTGAAAGGAAAAATTGCAGGGTTTTTATTACTGGCATTGTAGTGGGAGCTTACTTTTCATCACTGTAAAGCAATGTCATGGCAGTCACCTAGAAGCGCTGCTCAGTCCTTCTGTCTGCGTCGAAGTTGCCTCAGATCCTCAGTGTACTTCCGCTCATTGAGAAGAAGCTGCTTCTGTGCCTGAAGCTTCACCTGCTGGGTGCGGAGAGTCTCGGCTCGGCGGATCAGCTCCAACAGTTCCTGCCGCAAGCGACGGTTCTCCAGGACGATGTTCTGAGTGTGCTCCTGTAAGCAGCGCGATGCCTCCTGGAAGTGGAGAGAAATAGAAATTCAAAGAACGGCAGCTTTAGAAACCTTGCTGGCATGACGTACCAGGTTAAAGAGCGAAGAATACATACCTGTTGGCATTTATCCCACTTTTCTAAAAAATGTATTCTACTCTCTGTCATGACCAAAAAAAAAGTCAGCCTCAAATGAGTTAAATGATGTCATTCTTATTATAAATATGGACAAAGGGCTAATAAGATAATAGGTCATTAAATGAATAAAAAAAGAAACGTGGAGCACAATTACAGAAACTAGCAACGGCAACTGAACCAATGTCACTGAAGCCTGAGAAATAAGCAAATATATTTCAGAAAACCTTGCTCATTGGAAGGTAATGAAATCAATGGTCTAATTAAAGAGATTTAGCTTCATAAAATAGAAATTCAAGGACTTCAGGCGGCATGGATAAACAAGCTCAATAAATCTTTTGTGTGCTCCAAAATGCAGGAAATGTTGCAATCTCCCCAAAGCACAAAATATATTGGCTAAGAGAGCTACAATCACAATTGTATTAATCCTTAAACCGCCACATACTTGGGGGTTAATGCACCCCTGGACACCAAATACTTTTTTGCTGCATTTTTTAAGTAAACGTCGCAATTCATAAAGAAAATGTGGAATTTTAATGGAACACGTATTTTTTTTCATGCAAAGAGCATCACAATTACTGCAACACTAATCATTTTACACACTACAAATAAACTGTAAAAATTATAAAAAAAAAAACTACTGCAATAATCAATTATTATATGTACAAGGTGCAACTGACGCCATTGATGAAATTCAGTAAATCACCGAGCCAACTGTGCTTGAACTGGCTGCACACAAACACACAGAGGTAAATGCTGATGCTGGCAGGCTAGTCTGGTGCAGCGGCTGAATCCCAGAGACAGTGAGGCTGCCGGGGTCGTCAGTGGTGATGAGCTGGCTGCTCAACGAATATACAGCACTGACTGATCAGCTCCGGCGTGCTGACAAATTGCTCTGTGAAGCAACTATAGCCAGTTGCAGCATTCAATGAATATACGTCACCGAATGTATGTCGCCACATATGCTCGGCTTCGGTGTGCTTCCAAATTGCACTGGAAACCAACTGTAGCCGGTTCCAGCAGTTTAAGGGTTAAGAAATTAAATAAAAATCTCTTAAATTCAGTCCACTAATGCTATCCCTGTCTACTGAAGGCACAGGCAAAAAATGAAGACATCACACTAGGTGCCGATATCTGAAGAAAAATCAAAACCTTTTCGAAATGGACATACAACAACACAGACCAATTTCACTATTAAACACAGATGTTAAGATTCTGGCCAAAGTTCTTGCAGACACAGTACGGAATGTGCCATCTGCTTGTTTTTTTCCCCATTTGATCAAACTGGATTGTGGTAAAGGCAGACAATTACCATCAAATTTTCAAGGTAGGTTCAAAATAACATATACCTCAACAGCTACAGAACCTCTGGAGATCTTACTACCTATAAATATGGAATCTTTTTTCTAGTTCACCTGCTTTACAACAGTGCTGCTGTGCCTGAAATGATTAAATATTATCTAGCACCTTAGACAGTGATGTCATGTTACAATTTGCATATTATTGTAATATTCTCTGTAATCGACTGATGCCTCTTCCAGGACTGGTGCAAGCATTGTGCTCCACGATGCTAAACTGGTGTCTGGACTTTCATTATGCTGAGCTGGATAAATGGAATAGAAAATGAATGAATAAATCAATGACTGTTATTATTACTACTACAGTGGACACCAAGACAAGACATGTGACTTGTATCTTCACTTTCTCCAACCCTTGGTCCTGGGAGGACGATCTTTTCTCTACCAGCATCAGTTGCTGTTCGTCACAGTTCTGCTTATTGTGTTGGTCAGATGTTTCACAGTAATCCTAACATGTGTACACTATGTGCCACTGCCATAGTTTATCAGTCACCATTCTATTATCTTTCTATAAAAAGCTATTTTTTTTCATGGGTAATACCTGCAGTTTTTTCATTTAATTAAAATAAATGTTGATTCGAGTAATGTATGTACATCTTTGTTAATCTGCCTGCCCCCAACCTGAGTTTTACCCAAAGACACAGACAAAAGAAGGCAGAAGTAGTCCCCACCTTGTTAGCCGCCACGACTAAGGCTTGCACCTGCTGCTTGGCCGCTTCCTCACGACTTGCTTTTTCTTGCAGGCAGCGAGCTTTGACATCCAGCAGCCTCTGGCAGTGTTGGCCTCTCATTTGCATCACCTCCTTCTCCAGCTCCGCAATTCGAGACAACTGTTCCTGCTGGAGGAGCTGTGCAAGAAGAAAGAGAAAAGAGTTTGGAATCTGAGGTGGAGGAGATCATGAGATGGAGCCCAGAGGATTACGTTTGATGTAAAGGGTCACAAATCAGGCAAAAGCTGTGGTGTGAAACACATGACAGGTGAATGGAGAGAAAACAGAATGGAGACAAGCAGGTAAGGCCGAGATCGACACAAAACAGCCACCCATACCAGCAACAAGTCCACCCAAAAGCACCCTTTGGTGTTTCTCTCATCAGTCATACTGCAGAGTAGTGACAACTTGAGGTGGTACCTTAAATTCACGTAGGGCCTCAATTTCTTTTGTTAGTTTGGCCAGTTCATTCTCCTTCTGCAGAATCTTACTCGCCAACTCTGAAAGACAATAAGTAGGTGAAGCTGTTGAGCCAAGATTGTAGTTCTGGTGTGCCTTCAAGCTATTTGTACCACTATATGTGCAATTTGTAAATTCTCAAAAAGGGCTGAAAGTGACATTATAGGGTATACTGTACAAGGGGGAATCCAAAAATTCATGGAATTGTAAAAAAAAAAACACTTTATTATAAAACTTCGAGCAATTCTCTTTTAGTCACCTTCAAAATACTCTCCTCGAGATTCTTTTGCCTTTTACACTCTTTATTATGTAGACCTTAACAGAATGCCACCAAATCCCATACATAGCAGGCAGGAGAAGAGTTACACATTCATGCATGTATTATAGATCATGTATTATTAGTATCTTCAAATATGATAACTAGTGCCATAAACTGAAAGCAATTCAAATGTGGCTTTGTAAACCATACTACCCGATAGTGCTAGATGTGTATTTCAGGCGGCACTTAAACTTGGAGTTACCCTGGACTCTCTCCCTTCAGCTCTTTTCTGCTCAGCTCTTCAGGTCATCATTTGCGTAGGGCCAAGCAGCCTGTCTGAAATATGACTGCCGAGAGAGAGATGGTCTTCTCAAGATGGAAAATGGCAAAGAGAAAGTAAACATGCCTTTGCAAGCCTCCTCTTATTGTGACACGGTGGCACCCTGACTCACCAATGAAACAGCTCAGGCATCTTCTGTCATTTCAAACAAGTGAAAAAGAAAGGATAATTAAACTGTAAACCAGCTTCTCAAACCTCCTTCCCTCTCTTAGTCATACTTACTTGTCCCATCCTGGGGGAATGGCTTCTAGAATGTGAAGTGTCCCTGAACACCTGGTCAGCTCTCCCCCTAACAAAATCTCTTATCTTCTTCATCTTTTCCCAATTCTGTGTGGCGTCGATGTGCTTCTCCATCAATCTTCTCCATACAGATGGACCAGCAGCTCCTAGCGAGTCAAGCCCTTTTCCTTCAGATCTTCTTTTACTTTATCTACTCACCTCCTCCGCTTTGTTCTCCCTAGTTTTTTCTTCCCCTGCACTTCCAGGACTCTTTTGCCCACAGATTCATCGTCACTTCTCACCACATGTCTGTAACACCTCGGCCTACTTTCTTTGAGATCTTTCCCATTTTTCTTGTTCCTCCGATGGTCTCATTTCTTATTCTGTTCGTTTTTGTAACTCCACAGATCCATCTCAACATTTTCACTTCTGCCACATCTAACGTCTTCTCCTGCACTCCCTTTACTGCCCAGGTCACAGCTCCATACGTCATTGCTGGTCTTATTACTGTCTTATCTGGTCTGGTAAATCGTAAACATCCCAGGGCATGGTCTGACCTAGACAACTTAGTACATTTTAAAATACTAGACCAGGGGTGGGCAATTATTTTTCCAAAGGGGCCACATGAGAAATTGGAATGGTTTTAGAGGGCCGGAATATATATAATATACCTAATATATACTTAATACCCACAATATTCTTAATTAATTTCCAATATAGATGATATATCACTATAAGAAACAGTAAATCTAATATTACAATGAGAAAATGTAGAAGATATAAAATTCTATTTAACGAACAATCACAAAAACAGTTTTGAAAATTTCAACTTTTGCATTGTTTAAAAAAACTAGCATCATAACTTAATGTAAAATAGAAGCATCAACTTACAGTAAACCAAACATGTCAAACAGTCAATCAAATAAGTGTTGAGCACAGAATTATTGTACTATTTAAGGAACATTTATAAAAACAATTTAGAAAATGTGCATTTTTTTCAGCATTTAAAAAATAGCATCATAACTTTATTAACTAGTTTTCAAAGACCAACATCACATTAATTTACCTCAGTTCTTTTGGTGTTAAGTGAGAGAAATCTAGCCTGTTTTGGGCGTGAACAAGTACACTGAAGTCAGGTTGAATTTCTGAGGTGGATATGCGAAGGACAGCACACAAGTGATCATCACTGAGAGAGGATCTGTATCTGGATTTGTTAAACGTCATCACTGAGAATGTTTGTTCACAGATGTAGGTAGATCCAAAGAGAACAAACATCCTCTGAGCATGCCTCCTCAAGTGTGGGAAGATTTCCTCTTTGAGAGAGGAATAAAACTCTACCAGTGATACTGACTTAAAATGCTCGGCCAGTAGATTATCAGACTGCAGATCAATGAGTTCAAGCTGGACATCACTGGGTGCATTATCCACACTATAAGTAAAGGGAGAAGAAATCATGTGCATTTCACTCTCAACTGTTTTGAAGTCTTCAAATCTTCTTGAAAACTCACCATGCAGTGCCCCTAACATGGATGAATACTTGTGGAGGTAATCAGCCGATAGTGTGACTTCTTTCAGTGTTGGCATGTGAGTGAGAATGTTGCCCTCTAATTGACTTGAAAGAAACTTCAACTTTCTCATGAAAGCTGTCACCAAGCTGTACATTTCGTGTGCAAAGAGGCCCTTGCCTTGCAGCTTGGTGTTTAGTTCATTCATTAGTGCAGTCACATCCCAGATCTGCAACCCAGTGTGTACCTGAGAGCTCTGGAATGTCCTTGTCTTTCTTTTCACAAAACTCCTGAATCTCTGCTCTCAGGTCCCATACTCTTTTAAGCACCTTGCCAAGGCTGAGCCATCTCACAGCTGTCTGGTAGCCTATGTCACTACATCAACAACATGGCTAATTTTTATCAAAGACTTGCACAACATCTCCTGATGAATGCTACAATGCAAAAATATCAATTTCTGTTCTGGGTTAATTTCAGTCACTTTATCTTGCATCCGCCTCAAAAGTCCAACATTTTTTCCCATCAGATTTGGACAGCCGTCGGTTGTAACACCTATCAGTTTGTCCCATTTTAGTCCCAGCGTGTCAATGGATGCATTTACCTCTGTGAACAAATCACTCCCCGTTGTAGTCCCTTTCATTGGCCGCATAGCTGCCAGCTCCTCCGTCATCTCAAAGTCTTTCGTTAATCCACATACAAAGATAAGTAACTGGGCTGTATCACGGACGTCACTGCTCTTGTCCAAAGCCAAGGAAAACAAGACAAAATTGTCCGTTTTCTTTTGCAGTAGAAGCTCCAAATTCTCCGCGATGTTCTTGATCCGCCTCGTTATGGTACGCCTCGAGAGAGGCACATTTGCAAACACAACTTTTTTCTCAGGGCATATTAGCGCTGAAGACTCCACCAAACAGTCTTTGATAAACTCCCCATCAAAGAATGGCTTACTATATCTTGCAATTTTGTGGGATATTACAAAGCTGGTCCTGACTGCTGCATCCCTGGATGAGTGGAGCTTTGTAAAAAGTTCTTGTTGCTTTTGCAGTTTAGCTAGCAAATCTTCCGATGCTCGTGCCCGCTCTGCATCACTGAAATTCTTGTATTTTTCTCCGTGTTTACTCTCATAATGGCGATTCAAATTGTATTCCTTAAACACTGCTATGTGTTCTCCACACACTAAGCATACAGCTTTACCTTTGATTTCAGCAAATAAATATTTAGAAGTCCACGTCTTGTTAAAAACTCTACATTCTGCGTCATTTTCTTTTTTTAATGTTAGCTGACATATTTAAGGGCTAAGAGCTAATTTCTTGGAAGCTGTTCAACACATTTGCTGACGTGCATAAGCACACTGATAATTAAGAAAAACAATAGTGGCCTTCAAAATAAAAGCCGTGTAATTGTATTTCGTGCACCTATCACAAAGTAATAGATGTCGCTACACTTTTACTACGAACTCACGTGGGCCGGTCAAAGGTAGTCAGCGGGCCGGATATGGCCCGCGGTCTGTAAAATGCCCAGGTCTGTACTAGACTGTTGTTTAGACACTGAAACGTTCTAAATATTCGACAATTGTTTAAATGTTTATGATGTTAGACATTAATAATAAAAATATATTATCAAACTACATATTATTCTCTCCATTACAAATTTAGTCTAAACTTTGATTTTAGGGACAAAAAAAGAAGTCACAGGGATTGAGATCTGGTGAATATGAGGGGTGCAAAGCAACAAGCTTTGGCACCACCACCACACAATTCATTATCAGGAATGTGGAGAAATCAATGAAAGCAAAGTTTACCAAAACCCAATTTGTGAAGTAGAAACTCAAATTCAAAAAACAGGTAAAGGTCCTCACTTTCATGATAGATTTATTCACTAGCTTTGAAAGTTGTTGATAGTGCTCCATCATCTTAAGTATCAGTGGTGTGATGACGTCGTGAACTCTGGTAGTCACCAGGTAGCAACGGCGCACCATCACAATATGCCACAGGCATTGAACGATACACAAATTGGCAGTGGTGATGTCCAAAACAATAAATAAAATGGCACCGTGGTATTTTTCACAAACATGATCATTAAAAAAATGACGATCTTAAAGTTAAATTAAAAAAAATAATGATCTTAAAGTTATACTTAAGAAACAGAATCTGTACACTTCTTGACACTCAGAAGAGCAGGAGATACTAATGGGGCAGTTGAAGGAGTTTAAGCAATGAAAACTTAAGCTGACCTGCAGGAAGTTTATAAAATAATGAACAGATTTTTTGAGGTGTATGCCAGCAGTTACTTTATCATGAGTTCTTCAACAAGACGGAGTTCAGTTAGCGGTTAGATAGCTTTTCTTCATTCTGAGAACCAACGACACATGAAATAAGCTACCAAAGATATTCTTGAAAAGAATTAGTTGGATGTGGAAAGTCAGGTTAGGTTGGGTTGAATAGCCTGCTCTTCTCCAAAATGTTCTTATCCCCTACATTGTAATAAAAACTGTTAGTTGGCATAAATGAATTACTTCCACTGTTCCGAGTCTCCCAAGTCTAATTTGTGAAACTTGAAGCCCAAACCTGCACAATTTAATGCTATTCCACGTACCCAATGGACGGTGCCTTCAGAAGGTATTCACACCCCTTCACTTTTTTATATGTTTTTATTTTGGCAGCCTTGGACTAAAATCATTTAAATTTGTTTTTTCCCCATCAAGCAACAGTCAATACCCCAAAATAACAAAGCGAAAACAGAATTTTAGAAAGTTGTGCACATTTATTAAGAAGGAGAAACCGAAACATCCCATGGACACAAGTATTCAGACCCTTTACGCAGTACTTCATTTTAAGCCCCTTTGGCAGCAATTCCAGCTTGGAGTCTTCTTGGGGTCTGATGCAACAAGATTTGCACACCTGAATTTGGGGATTTTCTGCCATTCTTCTCTGTAGACCCTCTTAAGCTCTCTCGGATTGGATGGAGGCTTTCAGTGGATGGCTGTTTTCAGGTCTCTCCAGAGATGTTTGATTGGGTTCAAGTCTGGCTGGGCCACTCAACGACATCATCAGAGTTGTCCCCATGTCCCTAATGTGTTGTCTTTACTTTGTACTAAGTGCCATAGTCCTGTTAGAAGGTGAACACTTGGTTCAGTCTGAGTTCCTAGAGCGGGTTTTAACTACGCATATCTCTGTTCAGCTTTCCTTCAACCCTGTCTAATCTCCCAGTCCCTGCTGCTTAAAAACAACCCAACAGCATATTTGTAACAATTCGTCTCGAGCACTAGCCTGAGATTATTGCTACCACTATTCTGTCCTAGCTAAAGGTAGATGATAACAGGATAGGCCAATATCACACCTTAATAAATTTCCTGTATAGCCTTCATTCTAATAAAAACAATCCCTTAATATCAATGCATTTATAGGTCACTGCACACCATAGTCCATATTTATCCTTGTAGTCCATCAAATAAACAACAAATAGAAAAACAATCCCTTACACATGGATCGCCCCGCCCGAACCTAAGTAACCCTTAATTTGCAGCGCCACACACATATACATGTATCTATACATCAACAGTATTCATTCCCCCAATTCCCGTTCCAGAGATAATAAATAGATCCGCAGATTGTCCACTGTAATACTCCCGCAACGGCCGGCGAGCAGATGAGTCCTGAAAATAGCGGACTATACATCCAATCTCCTCTTCGTCATAAAAGACATACAGTCAGACTTGCGCCATGATTAAAGTATAGTAAGTCTGTTTTGATAGCTCACCCGAGTCCGTAGGTAATAGCAGAACGATCGATTTCCAGGTACAAAACAGAAGACCATCCACCTTCTGACAGGACTGTAGGAGCTCCTAGGCTTTTCCCATGGCCAGTGCAGCAGCTGATCTGCCTTTTTTATCAAACGATGTTCTTCTTTCACACCCCTTCTCCTCTTTTCTCTTCCCTCTAAAACGGCGCGCTTTATGCAAATGAATCCCCGAACCAACCGGAAGTTCCACCTCTGGGGTACTGCTGTCAATCTCTGTCGGAAGACTGTTCCCCCCCAACAACCGATCAACAGCAGAAAACATTATCTTTATGTGGCAGCGCTACATATTGCTGCCACCATCTTGCCTTACAGTTGGAATGGTATTGTACAGGTGATGAGCAGTTCGTGGTTTCCTCCAGACATGATGCTAATCTTGGTTTCATCTGACAACAGCCTCCTGTTTCTCCCCATCTGAGAGATTAGGGTTAGGGTTAAGTGCCTTTCTCCAAACACCAAGAGGGCTTCCATGTGTCTTTTACAGAGGAGAAGCTTCTGTCTGGCCATTCTGTTATAAATCCCGGATCAGTGGAGTTTTGCAGTGATAACTGTCCTTCAGTAAAATTTCTCTCATCACCACACAAGTTCTTGGAAGGATGACCATCAAGTATTTGGTCCCCTCTCTTATCATTGCCCTTCTCCCCCATTTGCTTAGCTTGGCCAGGAAACCAGCTCTAGGAAGAGTTGTGGCTGATCCAAACTATGGAGGTCACTGTGCTTTTGGGAACCTTCATTGCTGTAGGAATATTTTTGCTGCCTTCTCCAGATCTGTGCCTTGACACGCTCCTGTCTCAGAGCTCTGCCAACAACTCCTTTAACCTCATGGTTTGGTTTGTGCTCCGATACGCATTATCAGCTCTGGGACCTTCTATAGACAGCTGCGTGCCATTCCATATCATGTCCGGTCAATTAAACGCACCACTGGTGCACCCCAAACAAGGTGCAGAAATATCTCGCCCAGCAGCAGGCGATGCACCGGAGCCAAATTTCAAGTCCCATAGTAAAGGGTCTGAACGCTTGTGTCAGTGTGAGATTTTGTTTCTTTAATAAATTTGCAAAACTTTCTAAAATCCTGCTTTCCCTTTGCCATTGTGGAGTATCGAGTGTTGCTTGATGAGGGAAACATGAATTTAAACGATTTTAGCACAAGGCTGCAACAGAATGTGTAAAAAGTGAAAGGCTCCGAGTTTTTTCTGAAAGCCCTGCAAATACGTATGGCTTCAGGGGTGGAGTGGCCTTGAAAAGCTCAGTGCTGATAGCATAAGCTGAATTTGTTATTCTGCGCATAATGAAATGAGATGAGAAGAGCTGAGGATGTTCTCTAGCTAGACAGAGAGGAATTCCTGTGTGACTACACCATAAATAATGTAAAGCCATTATTATTTCAGCAGTAGTAAAGAACTTGGATTTATCTATGGAGCTCTGAGTGAGGTCACAGCCTGTGATCTGCAAAATGAACTGTAGGCTATTACAGAAGCAAAAATCCTAAAAGGTCACAGATACGTGAACCCATATCGATGCTGGGTGGCATGGTAGTGCAGTGGAAGCGCTGTGGCCTCGCAGTAAGGAGACCAGGGTTCGTGTCCCATGTCTCCTCCGCATTGAGTGTGCATGTTCTCCCTTTATCTGCATGGGTTTTTTCCCCCTCACAGTCCAAAGAGACATGCAAGTTAGGAGGATTGGCGATACTAAATTGGCCCGGGTGCGTTTTTGCCGTGCAATGGACTGGCACCCTATGCTATGAACGGGTGGTGCTCCGGGATTGATTGGGGTGCTTGGCTGATGTAAATGCGAGAGCAAATCAATCAGATGTCTTCTTCACACCTCGGAGCAGGCGGAGGACGGTGAGGAGCAGGTATCAGTTAGAATGGAGGCAGGTGGTCGGCAGTACGCCCCTAAGGGAGAGTGCAGGAGTGGTCCTGTCGTACAGTGTCTCCCTCGACAGACTGGGGTTTTGGGGGGTTGGAGTCCTATAGCTACTGGCAGTAGGACCCCAAATCCGGGATGAATGGACGTCTGCACCTATCGGCGGGCATCTCCTCATGGTGTTAGTGTCCCGACGGGATAAGCTAGAGAGAGAGGCATAGGGATTTGTGTCTGTTTTAAAGAAAGATGGGATTTTAACCTCATTTAATGGAATATATTTATTGCTTGTTTTTAACCTCCATTTTTCCACATTTTAATGGATTATTTATTGAAAGTCTTTGTCACTGCACTTTTGAACTCGGTACTTGGCACTACTGCACCAACCCCTGGCTGGCTGGGTGTTTCCTCATTTGCCAGTGAAGGTGCCAAACAACGTGTGGCTACAGCAGGAACTGCCACAGGTCCAATCCTTGGCGTTTCACATGAATCCACTCTGTTGTTGTGTAACTCAAACAAGTTTTATTGTCCACGTTATATAGCTCCACAGTTATAAATGAAACTCCAAACAGACACGGTAAGAAAACCGTATGTTTTCACAGCCCTGTTAATCCAAACACAAACTTACAATAACTTCCTAGTTCCCATAACTCCCGCTACCCAGCACTCCTTCTTAAAGTAACAAAATACCCCATTAAAACTGGATAATTATCTGGCCCTACCCTATTCTTAAATTTAACATAATTTCAAATTAACTGAACAGAAAAATGTTAATACAGCTCATCTCAGTTTATGACTTTCGACCTTTCCGGGTTCAAGAAGCTCCCAGAAGCAACCATTGAGATTGGAGCCGACCCTGACCGTCACAACCATCTCAAGAACTCTGAAGTCAGTGCTTTGATAATCAGACATGACTGTTTTCCAAGAGTTCTGTTTTCCCGTCCACACTGCTGTCTGAGACTCGATTTTGGAAGTGTTTTCAGAAAGATTGCTTGGTGGCCAAAAGTGCTGTGTAGATGGGGGCCGACACAAATAAAAAAAAAAAAAAGACATGTTTTGAAATGTATCCATGTTAATGCGAACTAAGTCTTAAGTGGAAGTGAGTTTAATAACAAAAAACATTGACACAATTGAATTCATTAGAAACCTACACAAAAATAGCAAAACAATGGACAACAGATTTCTTACCATCTCTTGCCTCCATGAACTGCGCCTGAATTGCTTCAGTTTTCTTCTGGATTTCCATCATCTGCTGTTGATTTTGATCGCTGAGGGTAACGATGATGTTTTGACGCTTCTGGGTGCTCTTTGACATGTATGACGCACACTCTTGCTGGCAAGAAAAGGACAGAAAACGAGTGTCAGGACATGAGGATTAAGTTCAGCAAACCTACAGACATGCCTGAATTTAGACACTTGTCCTCAGAATCTTAGAGTTGTCATCCTAGATGAGGATGCACTGTGAACTGAAAGCTTTGTCTAAGGACTTTGAGCTCCTGCTTGTTCATCACAGTTTAGTACAATGGTTGTAAAGTTGCAGCTTCCGCACCAATTCAAAGACCCAGAGGTGCCTGAACTTGTCCAATTTGATCAGCCACTGCTTTGTCTCTTTGGCCTCTTCGCTTTGTCCACCTGATACATCCCTCACATCTGTCCTGGGATTTTCTCCAGTTTTACTTAAGTCAGCACCTTGGGTTACATTATAGCCTTGACATGCAACATGAAATGTGGTGGCAGAATGTGTGTGTGTGTGTGTGTGGTGTGCCCATCAAGAACTGCTAACAAGGTCCAATGGACATAGCGTATCAGTTGAGTGTCAGAGATGTTTCGTGGTCGAGCAAGTGGCACCTCAGGCCAGAACACTAACCAGTCAGGGATTGGTCATAGACTGAAAAACGAGTCCCTCATATCATCATCACAACCAAACAAATCCAAGCTCTCTAAAAATCAAATTCTCTAACAGAAAAGGATTTGCTTAGGAGCTAGTCTTACACTTCCTCTCTCCTATTTTTACAGTTTGGGTATAGCTTTTGTTTTACAGCAGTCTAGTTTACAATGGGCATCACAATGCCACGGGTCTATTCAATAAAATGGTTCTGGCAGCCCATCCCCTCCTGGAGATTCTACAATTTAATTGGGTTCTGGATAGATAGATAGATAGATAGATAGATAGATAGATAGATAGATAGATAGATAGATAGATAGATAGATAGATAGATAGATAGATAGGAAAGGCAATAATAATAATAATACGATAGATAGATAGATAGATAGATAGATAGATAGATAGATAGATAGATAGATAGATAGATAGATAGATAGATAGATAGATAGATAGATAGATAGATAGGAAAGGCAATAATAATAATACGATAGATAGATAGATAGATAGATAGATAGATAGATAGATAGATAGATAGATAGATAGATAGATAGATAGATAGATAGATAGATAGATAGATAGATACTTTATTAATCCCAAGGGTATTAATGGCCGAAGGAGAAGATTAAATTGTACACATCCTGGGATTCAAAGCCTTGCACTTTTTCTGCTGTTTTCCTCGTGGGCAGCTCTACTGCAGGGTACGTTAGACTAACGTAGTGCGTCTTCAGCCGGGATTTAAAAGCACAGACTGAAGGGGCTTCTCTTACACAAGCAGGCAGATCATTCCACAGCTTTGTGGCCCTGTAGCTAAATGATTGACCTCCGGAGGTTATTTTATCAGTCCTTGGAATCTTTAGCAGACCAGCATGTTGAGATCGTAATGTACAGTAAAGTGATAAGTTCAGATAAGCAAGGATGGCCTTGGCAATTTCAAATCTCATACTATATGTAAGAAGAAGGAGGATTTTTGAAATCTGCCCTAAATTTAATTCAATGGCAGGGTAAGGATTTTGGGGAAGGAGTTATGTGATTGTATTTTGTAGTTATTTAATGATTCTTGATGCAAAATTTTGAATTAACTGAAAAGGTGCAAATGGAACAACTTGTGAATAAAACACATTCATATTGTTAGAAATAAATGTTTGGATTAGTTTGTATGCATCCTTCATACTTAGAAAACATCCTAATTCTTCCCTATTTCTCAGATAAAAAAATGCAGGTTTTAGAAAGTGTTGCGACATTTGTACTGAAAGATAATTGGTATCAAAGGGCCTTTCACACTACACCGATTTTCAGGTGCAGACTTCATTTACATCATTTTAGAGATTCAGGGCAGTCGCACTCCACTCCCCTGAGCGCCAGTCCTGTAGCTTGACACTCCCAACCAGCCTGCGACTCAGGCAGCCCATTCGTAACTGTGGTATTTTCAGGTAACGGCTTTTTTTTTCATGTAATGTAAAAAATGACGGCGGAGGATGAACTTTATCAATTACTTGCAAAATGTGTTGCATCATTTATATACTACTGTCTGTTATACCTGCATTTTTATCACTCTTTAATTTAATATTGTTTTTTATCAGTATGCTGCTGGAGTATGTGAATTTCCCCTTGGGATTAATAAAGTATCTATCTATCTATCTATCTATCTATCTATCTATCTATCTATCTATCTATCTATCTATCTATCTATCTATCTATCTATCTATCTATCTATCTATCTATCTATCTATCTATCTTTAAGAACTAATATTTTCATTTTACAAGCTTCACATTTCATATAATGCAGTTCACAAAGCCTTGCCTCACCACAAGCATCCAAGAATCACAATGGCACATACTGAGTATATATTGAATTGTCACTTTGTAAAATGTTGTTAATCTCTGGGATGTTATTAAAGTATCAGTCACAGATATAATGTTTGTTAAATGTCTCTAACGTTTGCTATGCATGTGTTTAGTTATAAAGGGCAGACAGGCGCCTTTTTAAATTCTGTCCAGCAAATTAAAGAGCTTGGGTGTTTTGCAGAGTTTTGTTTTGCATTCAACCTTGCAGTATTTTTTATTGCTTTTAATGTCTATTTAATGCGTTTTATTGTTTTAAACCTAATTTTTTTCACTTTTTTAATATATATATATATATTTTTAAATTTATTTTGTCAGATGTTCCAAGGACACACTGTATCATGTACTGTATGTGGCATAAGCGTATGTCTAGAAAGGATAAGGGGGTTTAGGTGCCTTTCATCAAGTGGAATTATTTAACACCCTAACCCTGATGATACATTACAAGTTTAATAAAAACGAACAGCTTAATGATCCACAGATGGCCTGACAAGTTGTAACAAATTGTATTTTAATGGTGGCAATTAGCAAGTGCACTATGAACACAGCCAAGAGGCGACCTGAAGTGGTACACTGAGCTGTTAAGGTTTAGAATTTAAACACCCAGCAGGTTTCCAATTACAGATTTTCTTCACAAATTAATTTAAAAGAAAATGTGTGAAATTATTTATAGAAAAAAACTTGACATTGAACTCCCCCCCCCCCCCCCCCCGTTTTTAAGTACACACACACATAAAATAAACCTTGAATCTTAGCCTATGTTCAGTTGTTACAGGCTTTGTCTGGCAAGATGGTAAGGAAGATTTATGCTAATCACACCATGTTAAACTCTAATACCAAAAATTCTTAACACAACATAATGGTCTTAGCATGAATATACAGTAAGAACATATTTTTTATTGCTTGAGAATGCCATATTATATTATAGTGGCCATTGGCTTGGCTACCTGTGGATATTTTTTCCACCTAATAAAAAAATAAAATCAGTTAAAATTTCCCTGATTGTTTAATGTCCATTTTGAAAAAGTGTGAAACAACAGAAGATGACCGGTTCTCTGGAAAGCTACTAGACATTTGCATACCTTTACAAAACCATATCTTTAGAATTTTTAATAAAACCTTCACTTATCTTTCAGATTTTAATTTAGTTGGGGCGGCACGTTGGCGCAGTGGTAGCGCTGCTGCCTTGCAGTTAGGAGACCTGGGTTCACTTCACGGGTCCTCCCTGCGTGGAGTTTGCATGTCCTCCCCGTGTCTGCGTGGGTTTCCTCCCACAGTCCAAAGACATGCAGGATAAGGTGCACTGGCGATTCTAAATTGTCCCTAGTGTGTGCTTGGTGTGTGTGTGTGTACCATGCGGTGGGTTGGCACCCTGCCCAGGATTGTTTCCTGCCTTGTGCCCTGTGTTGGCTGGGATTGGCTCCAGCAGACCCCCGTGACCCTGTGTTAGGATATAACAGGTTGGACAATGACTGACTGACTGACTAATTTAGTTGTAGTTGTCTCCTCATTGTTCTTGTATTGGCTACTATCACTTATTACAGTAAATCTCTGCAGCTGAATTGGTGTCGGACTTGAACAGTGCTGGCTGGTAAGAAGATTAGCTGAGCTGCTTAGCTGGCAACATCCTGAGCACTGTCAGCTACGGCTTTTCTACCGTTTTTCCTTTCAGCATGTATTTCAAGCACCAGAAAGTGAGCCTAGTCCATCACTGGAGTCAACTGCTCTGCCACTACCACTAACACTGAGTAACAAGGTTTTTGGTTTATTGTAAATTTCTGTTCTAAAGATAAAAACATTAGTAAGTGCTGTTTTTTTATGTTGTTTTATCTTTGCCTTATAAGGCTACAGAGATGTGAAGTTGAGATTTTTTTCACAAAAGTTGCCCAGAAGGAAACCGTAAGTTACATATAGTAGAGTGAAAAGACACACAGTTGTGCAGTGAGTTTGTGTGTGTACATATACAGGATCTCATGTCAGTCAAAAATACAACTGATACTTTGTGCCCTTTAGATCACTCCTTCAGTTTTAGAGCAGACACTACAGCACTCTGTCCTGGCGAACAGTTGATGTCACAAATTCTCCAATGTGGCATAACTGCACAGCTGTACCTTCTGTTGTCTATGGACAACTTTAATTTGTTAACAGAATATTTTTTTATACTACATATGGTCCTCATTGTAGAGGCAGACAGAAAGGTTTTGAAGTTGCCGTGGACTTCTTATCATTTTGATTTTAGTTTCCAACCATATGTTTCCAAATGTCCCTCTAGGATGACATTGTAGTAGTGGCATTGGTAGCAGCCATTTTCACTCATCGCCATATGTAATTGAATGTTCTATTTGGCATCAAACTCCTCCACATCTTCTTCCCATCAGTCCTGTTCCCTTCTCGTGTTCACAGGTTTCTAAGCAATTATTCAACTCAAAGCATCTTTAAGTACTTGCCATTGCAGGCAGATATCTCTCTATTAAAAAAGGCGGCACGGTGGCGCAGTGGTAGCGCTGCTGCCTCGCAGGTAGGAGACCTGGGTTCGCTTCCCGGGTCCTCCCTGCGTGGAGTTTGCATGTTCTCCCCGTGTCTACGTGGGTTTCCTCCGGGCGCTCCGGTTTCCTCCCACAATCCAAAGACATGCAGGTTAGGTGGATTGGCGATTCTAAATTGGCCCTAGTGTGTGCTTGGTGTATGGGTGTGTTTGTGTGTATCCTGCGGTGAGTTGGCACCCTGCCCGGGATTGGTTCATGCCTTGTGCCCTGTGTTGGCTGGGATTGGCTCCAGCAGACCCCCGTGACCCTGTGTTCGGATTCAGCGGGTTGGAAAATGGATGGATAAAAAAGGAAATCCTGGAACGAGACTTTCTCGGAGATAATTTTAGGTCCTGCGAGATGAGACTTTTTGCCAAGAAATTTTGACAAGTCCCGCCCTCCTCTCAAACATTTACAACCACGCCCACGGTCCAATCACTTCTCATTCGTGTCAATGCTATTGTCAGACACAGTTACTGCACTCTCAGCTCCAAGTGGGTTTGAAAATAAAAGACAAAGAGTAGAAGGACAAATTAGAACGTCGTAAAGAGGTTCAAAAATGTTGGTGCGATACACATGCAGAGCAAATTAGAGATTATGAAAGTAATAAAATTCAAAAGTCTCAAAAACCTGATAGTAAAGATCGCATTAGTGCTAACAAACGGAAATTATTACTCGGTGAAATAACCGAAGAGCAAAAAGAGATCGAATATATGGACATACAGTAGGTGATATGACAGAAGTATGTACAGTAGTTACTGTTTGGCTTTAAACTTTAAGTCGGAGACTTGTAGATCGTCTAATTCATGTTGCCATCAGGGAAAAGTAGTGTTTCTTCCCAATGAAGACGCCTACCCGCGAGAATCAAAAGATCTGTTGTTTGGTTAAAGTGAAATCCACATACATGAGTGGCAGAGATACGAAGAGACTGACACGCAGCCTCCTAGTCTTACATTGAAAACAAGTCAGAATGCAGCTGGTATTCATGGCTGTCTATTAGGTTGTGTCTGTCTGTTAAATTCAATTTTATTAATTTTTCAGATTCAGGACAGATATCAGTACACAGTCATATCAAATATGACTTACCTAAAAATAATTTGAAGACTCAAAACACACATATGAGCCAAGAATCAAAATCGAGTCACTTTCAACTGGTCTGAATGTAGCCTTAGTAGCCTGAAGCAACATACATGGAGACTCAGACACAGCCAGTATGGGCTTTTCAACTCATTCCTACAATTGAAAAACTTCCCTTGTACTGCTGCAGGACTGGCCCTTAAGTCCCTCCATAAATGGTTCCTATGGTGTGCCGAAATTATTAGGCAAGACTTTACAGTACCTACATAATTTGACACTGTTAAGTATGATGTGATATTTTGACTTTTCTGTTTTTTATAGTAGGCTGATTTAACTTGATTAGCTTTTATCTTATGACTAGCAGACTCCATTACTTCTGCTAATCTATTAAAAGCACACCCATGCAATGCTACCGGGATTTTACAGCTGTTAGGCAATGTTCATTAGGATTTTTCCTTTGAACACCCAATTATATTTCTCAGAAGAAACATCACATAGTGGATACTTTTCTTACCACATCTCTATCAGTTTTTCCTCTTCACTGGGCACCCACAAATATTTCACACCCCTGACTGCAAATGCATTTAACATAGTCGCTTCCTGATCGGTCCATGGGAGCCAAAATGCAGACTCACCTTGAAGCACGTCTCACCTGCTGATCTCAATCCAACAATGTCGAAAAACCATCAGAAGCCTGTAAGGCACTCAGCACAAGCAAAGAGATACTGGTAGCACTCTCCATAGCTAATTGTACATCCCACAGCACAGGGTGGTCCAGATCTAATTATGCAACTGTTCGACTGACGACTGTTTCCCCGTCATTTTGGAATGCAGGGCAGGTGCTGCCATCTATCGGCAACAAAAAGAAATTTAAGTGAAATCTCTATGTACAGGGCAGGTGCTGTGAATTCTCTATGTAATAAACTTAATAAGTTATAGCGTAATGAAAATTGCATAATTAGATCTGGACCACCCTATACAAAACTGTGACACTAAGGGAACATCCTAATTACCCTGGCATATTTCAAACACTGGTTACAATGCAAGACAGTGCAGAAATTGAATTATAGCCATCACATGTCATGTTTAATAAGGAGTTTAACTAGTTAGAAAAATGACTATATCTTTTGTCACAGCAACTCTAACAGTGGTTTACAGAGGGGTCTGAATCAACAAGGAAGGTAAAATAGAAACAGTCAGGTATGTAAGGATGAATGTTTGCAAAACTGACATCAAAAATGCTCTTTAGTGATTGGAGAAGAACATTGATTCACATTAGTGTTGTGCTCTTATTGCTTGTTTAAATTACACTCTGGGACAGTTGGCATAAAAACAGGATACTCAAATAGTGATAAATAACAAATGATTGCAACGCCAGACCAGTGGCAAGCTCTTTGATTGGGCTGCATGTGGGACTTGTTATTTTTAGGTAAGATCACACAGCTTGCAATATAATTGGCATGGAGTTGTAAATAGCCAACTCATATTCTGAGACAGAACAAACAAGGCAATAGTCTACAGAAAGCATGTAGCCACTATTCCAGAATGCCACAAATATTGGAGACAGAGAAGTGTATGACGTTATATAATGATTCTCCAAAGGTGGCACCATGATGGCCTGTCTTGACAGAGCAGGAGTAATGATGGGGGTCATGAAAGGACTCCTCCCATGGTGCTGTTTTGCTGGAAGGTGGGTTATCTTTCAGCATGCATTAACAATACCCTATTCTCACATTACTGGGTGAGGCCAACTTGTACCACCAGCATCTAGTTAACCTAAAGGCTTCATCAAGATCACTCACTTAGATGTTTGTCCAACTGATAAATGCATGAGTGAGTCATTCTTGATGTACAGACCAGTGATTTCCAAACATGGTCCTGGAGACCCACAGTGGCTGCAGGTTTTTGTTCCAACCAGATTCACAATCAAGTGATAATACTTAATCTCATTTAATTAGCTGGTCTTGTTTCTCTTCTTATTCTGCATTCAGAAAAGCATAGCAGTATGATTTTTACTTTTATAAGACTAGGGGGTTCTGCCCCCTGCTCGCTTCACTCGCCAATCCCTAGGTGGGCACTATGCGCTACCCACTTTGTGGCTCTGCCACTCGTGTATGGGGAAGCGGATGTACAATATTAAACAGATTGTTATTTTCACGGGAATTGTTACTTATGTATAATAGACCTAACTATTTTACATTACAGCGAGTAATTAACCATAGTAAAAAAATAGTAAAACGTAATAAATTGAAAGAAAATTATGTTTCATGTTGCATTAGAGGCATTCGTTGCGTTATACATTTTAATTCTGTTTGGCATGGAAATTAACACGCAAATACTTTTTAAACTTACACTTTTACTGTAAAACTTCAGTAAAAACAACATTTGGAATTAACTTTTCGTCAATATCGCATTGAATTTTGATTCTGTGTTTGGAGTTACATTGTGATAACACAATGTATAACTGCCCGTGAGTGAATATCATTTCTTTCTCTAATAAATAAACCGACTTTTTCGAATGTTTGTCCCTGTGATTTGTTAATTGTCATAGCAAAGGTATTCTAACAGGAAACTGTAAACATTTTAATCTGTTTACATATGCCGTGTTCGCTCCTTCCTCTCCTTCTCTAATGCTGAGAAACTTGTCCATGCTTTTATCACATCCCGCATCGATTATTGTAATTCCCTACTGGCAGGCGCCCCTTCTAATCTTATATCACAGCTCCAGCTTATTCAAAACTCAGTTGCGAGAGTCCTTACTCGAACCAGCAGCAGTGAGCACATCACACCCATCCTGCTCCGTCTCCACTGGCTCCCTGTGTCTTACAGAATCGAATATAAAATCCTACTAATAACCTACAAAGCTTTAAATAACCTCGCGCCAAACTACATCAGTGACCTTCTCCATCACTATGTGCCTGCCCGCCCACTAAGGTCCTCTGTTTCTGGCAATCTTGTTGTGCCCCTCACTAATCTACACTCCATGGGTGACAGGGCCTTCAGCTGTATAGCGCCCAGACTCTGGAATGACCTACCAAAATTAATCAGGTCAGCTGACTCCATGAATTCTTTTAAAAAACAACTCAAAACTCATCTGTTCAGGAAGGCTTTTAGCTCTACTTGACTTTATTACCCTTCTCTCAGTTTACTTCTCTGTCAAGATGCTCATGTAACCTTTGTGTGTGTGTGCGAGACCATCAATTATGTTGTCTGTTTCTTTTTTTTTCAGAATTCACTGTCTTAATCTTCTTTATTTATTTATCTGGTTTGTACAATGCTATATACTGTATACGCTGCCGTTCTTTATTATATTCTGTAAGTGCCTTGAGCATGGGAAAGGTGCTATATAAATAAAATGTATTATTATTATTATTATTAATATGAATGGCATATCAAGATCTCCTTTGGTGTCTGATGTTATACCTTTCTTGTCGCCTGTTAAAATTTTACATGTCAGAATTGTTCGACCAATTTTGAATACAACTAATCTTGTCCTATCGCATAGCCCATCACTCAGACATAAATTACGCAATAACATTATGATACATCCTTCTTTCAACAGTAATTCAGCCAGTGGAAGACAGGACGGTATTAACGTTTGTACAGTAGATATTCTACAGGATATTGTAAGTTGATATTTTCATCTTCTGCACCATCACCACCAACTGTTTCAGCACAGTCTATTGATACACATTTAACTAATTTGCCGTGTAACCGATCGACAATTTTCGTGTTAATTTGTTTGACTTCATCGTTTCTCAGTGCTAGGATTGCCCGTGTTCACATTTCTTCTGTTGATAACTCTTCGGGATGAAATTCTTTAATAAGATTTGGACATAATATGTCTTCTTTGATTGGGAACTTAAAGTGAGGAAAACGTAAAAATTTATAAGAGCTGAGAGCGCAGGAACTGTCTGACAAAAGCATTCACACGAATGAGAGGTGAGAGGACTGCGAGCGTGGGCCGTTACCTGAAATGGTTGAGAGGAGGGTGGGACTTGAAAACAGTCCCTTGGCCACAGTCTCATCTCATCTCAAGAGTTTCTTTTATAATAGAGAGACATTTAGAAATATGTCTGTTTTTCCTATAGCTTTAAATGTTTATCACTCTTTATTAATTTTCCTTTTATTTGCCCTTTTTCTGTGTAGTTTTTTCCTTTCATTGAGGAGACACAGGGCTAAATAACACTGAAAGATGAAAGGCTGCAACTGCTTCAATATCAGACCCACTAAATAGTAAATAATCACTTAAATAACAAGTAAACCTGGAAAATCAGGATGTAAAACAGGATGAAAATATTGTTAAAATGTACAGTAAATTATCACCATATGACTGCTTAGTACCTTTTAATAAACATTTACCAAGCTTATGTAACCTGGGTCAGGTTTCAAAAAAGGAATATATATATAACCGCGAGTTTTGTGTAAATAAAGTTTATTGAAGTTGAGGAGATATATACGTAGGTGTCCTCGGATTGGCCAGAAAAAAAAAAGACCGCGTTGCAATATAGTTTTTTTTTTTTGGAGGGTGAAGGTACGAAAAGGAGAAGAGGGGAGTGTGAGAGAGGAAGAGAAGAAAAGAGAGTTCAGGCAAAACGCCTAAACGAAAGAAAGAAAGAGAGTCGCATTTGAGGCAGCACGCCGAAGCAAGACGGACAGAAAGGGAAGAGAGAGTCGCAGTTGAAGCAAACCGCCGAAACAAGACGGAGGAAGAACTAGAAGGAGTCACGGTTGAGGCAGCAAGCTGAAACATGACAGAAAGAACGAGAAAGTCGGAGTTGAGGCAGCACGCCGAAAACAAGACGAACAGAACGAAAGAGAAAAGAGAGGCAGGTTGAGGCAAAACGCCGAAACAAGACAGAGAGAGAGAGAAAGAAGGAGGGTGTTAAATGTAGCAAACGGCTAAAACACAAAGAAGAGTTGGTTGATAAAGGGAAAGACGGCAGGCAGGACACAAGGCAGAAATGGTGATCAGTGAGTAAAGAGGGTGTTTGAGAGAGAGGGAGAAGGAGGAATATACAAAACCAAGGTCGGTGTGTTTTTTTGTTTATTTGTTTTAAAGTGGCTTGAGTAAACTTTCCAGTGAAGGGGCCAGTTTCTGGTTTTTTTTTTTTGTTGGCCACTACGCACCCGAGCTACATTTGGGGCCCCCAACGGAGTGAGTAATATTCATTGATTGTGGAAATAAGTCCGGGTGAGCTCACCAATAGTTTCGGACCCATTGTATGTAGGCCTATATATATACATATATGGTTCTAAATACGTTATTGTTTGTGTTTTGTGTATAGTGTATATAGTTGTAATTTATCAATTTAGAAAACCTATTCACGTTTCAATTCAGTAAAGAGAGTTTTTGTTTATATATTTGAGTAACTGATTTGATTATTGATTATAAGGCTGAAGGTGGGCGATAGTGTACCTTCCCACAATAGAGGTGGCGACACCATTATAAAAGAGCTCAGGACCTTGCATACCGATAAAGGAAGGGTGGTGCAAGGGGGTTACACTTAGTTTTGTAATTTTTACATTGACTCCGAAACATAGAAGTCCAATTAAAAACAGACGATGGTTGGAGCAAAAACCTGAAGCCACAGGGGGTCCCCAGGACTGAGTTTGAGAGCCACCGGTATAGACGTGTAAGTGTAAGTGTTCTGGGGTCACCTTCATCTGACCCTGTCTGGTCTTCACCTGTAAATTCAAGCCAGATGTGGGGTCTCTAAACGTGGTCATCAGTACAATGGAGTGAAAAATCGACTCACTTGCCGAATTGTTTAATCTGATCTTCTATAATCTTGCAAACTACAGCCATACTTCTGGGAGCAAAAATCTGCAACAGTGTGTATAAGTAATTGACAGTCATTGTGTGTTTACTTCTCACCCCAGGAGGACTGGTACGATAATAAACAATAACGTGTGCACACCAAGACAGCTTCTTATAATACGTACATTCTCCAGTTGTGTCTGTCGAACCTCTTCCTGAAGAAATTCATTTTCATGCCGCCTGTAATCAGCATTGTTAAGGACCATTACAAACAATGTTAAGCTGTTATGCACTTTCATTTTTTTTTAAACCTTTTTCATGGGAGGTACCATGTGTGAATTGTATATGACACAGACAGTTCAACTTTGTCTTTATAAGATGACCTTTACTGAAATAAATGCATTAATACAGCTCAGGGTGGTGAAGTGATATACAACCAGTCAAAATGTGTCACTGTGCAGAGCCAAACAAGCAATCTTTACTTTACAAGGAGTCTTTCTATAGCAGAGACCTTCCCAAAATTTACAAATATATTTTGTTTAGGAGAGGCCCAGGCAGGCTGCATGACTTGCTCGGGGTCACACAGTCAAACAAAGACAGAGGTCGGAATTAAATCGGCAGCTTTGGGGGCTTTGAGTCCAGCCTATGGCAACTACACCACAGCACATTTCATGTCACGTACCCAGGAATGCACAGACTAATTTATGGAGTGTCTCTCCACAATGAACACTACTGCCGAGTGCACTTGCACATATTGAGGTACTCGCCATAACAGCTTGCTCTGCCAATCGTGCAAAGAATAAGTGCTTGTTGTATGTATACTTGTATGGTTACAGAACATCTTATTGAATTAAAGAATATTCTGTGCTTCATGCATCAAGAACTTTGACTTTTGCTCTCGAGGTTGCTCCAGACTAAGTAACACCTGCTTGACCATACAAATAAACTGGTGATGATAAATACCAAAAATATCAAAAAATTGGCAGAGCAACAGAGATGGAAGAAATGACACTTGCTTGTACGCCAAAATGTATTATGAAAATGAATGCAGTAATACGCATTACAAACTGCAACAGCCTTAAAGCCTGTATTCTGTATGTGGGTTGCTGAAATTGGAGTACCTGGTATGTGTCTATTACTATCTGCATATTCACTGCTCTCATTTCCGGATGTTGTAAACCTTTATGCTATGTACTGCTTAGAAATATATGTGCAAGATTCAAATTTGTGATATCTAAAGTGTCATCCATGAGCTGTACAGAGATAGAAGGACACATTTAAAAGGCACAAAGTTATACTGCCTGTGACTTTGTGCAGGAATTTTCTCAGGGCAACATACTGTAGGTAAGTTATACAGTACTTCAAGTTATTGATGTACATTTGTATTTGAGCCCTTTGATGTACGTATATCAAGGTACCTTCATTTTAACCTGAAGGGCCGCATTCTCTACAGGTTTTCATTTAAACCAAATTTCTTAATTAGAGCCCATTTATTTACTACTAAAACAGTATTTTTGGGGGGGGGTTAGTTTTAGTTAACCTGCTTGTTATGATTCACAACCCTTAATGGACGATTATAGTTTTAAACAGCTCCATTTAAGTGTTGATTGTTGCCTGTTGCCTTAACCAGCCATTAGTTAATAATGAGGTGCAAATGACAAAGGAACCACCAGCTCTCCATTTTAATGTGAGTATATGCGCCATGGTGTATCTGTGTTAAGAAAATATACTGAAAAATAAATGAGAAAGAAGGGAAGGACCAAGAAATACAAATCTGTTCAGGGCCACAAAATATATGGATGATGTTCTCAGAAAGAAAAAAATTAAAAATCTACAATGCGATAGTTCTTTTATTCTTCCAAGAAAAATCTTTAACAAACCAAGTAGTTAAATACCAAGTTTCATTATCTGAAAAGGCCTGTCATCTAATTACAAAACTGATTGGAACAAAAACCTGCAGCCACTGTGGTCCTCCAGGGCCATAACTGAGGACCCCCATGGATATACAGTACGTACTGTACATATTAGTAGATCTAGGCCTAAATAAGTTTGCTGTCATTTAGGGTCTTTGTAGTGAGGCTGCCTAAGGACGTCACTATGTGTGATTTTCCACTTAACGCGATGTATCCTTTATGTAAGACAATGTTCTACTGTACTGAGGCATGAGAAAGGAATGGAGTAATAATTACAGACTTACAGAATTAGCCAGCAGGTGGTGTTAAAGCAATATATTACCCACCATTGCTGTAAATGACAAGCATCACTATTTGACCAGATAGTCAGCAGATTGGGTGACTTTGTAGAAAATTAACACTGAAGTTAATCCTGCACTGTAAAGAAACATTTATGTCTCCTGGAGAGACAAGCTCTTTCTTGAGGTGGATTTTAAAAAGTCAGCCCTGTCTCAAGACCAAACTGGTGAGGAGGCAAATGAAATACTGCTGGGGTGGGGACCGGCTGGAGCCAGGCCTGCACATGTTCATCTTTTTAAATTTCCCTGCAAACTTTTCGGATTCTGTGGCTCAGACTTGTGTGTCAGGCAGTGCCACCTGGTGGCTAAGTTACTGAACAATACAGCACATGGCTGCCTTTTCAATGCCCACCATTTAATCACTTTGCGACTTTGAGCAAATCACATTACCTGCCGCTATTTAGAAAATGGAAACATTTGCACTGTGTTCGTGAAGTGCTATGGGATGTTGTTCACTTTAATAGTAAATTATATATAGCACATTTCCAAAGTGTAGAGAGTTCAGGTTGTATTACTTTCAGTTTGTGAAAACTCAGTCCAGATGGCAAAGAAAAATTATAGCTTGTAAGGATACAGATTTTCTGCTTTCAGTTTCAGTTCTTCCAGGTGTTCTGACAGCTGTTCATACCTGAAATTATATAATGCACTATTAACAAGAGACAACTTTAAATAAACCCAATGTTTATCGATAGTAGCTAAATATTTTTTTTAATGCTCCCATAGAAACCCGAGTTTAGAAAGGGGCTGATACCGTCTGTCAACCCACTGCCCTACAGGCATGAAAGATAGCATAAGAAAAACGAGGTGAAACAGAACCAAGAAAATACGCACATAGAAATGAATGCAAGCTAAGGGCTAGCGCCATTAGACACACATACAGTGCATCCGGAAAGTATTCACAGCACATCACTTTTTCTACATTTTGTTATGTTACAGCCTTATTCCAAAATGGATTAAATTCATTTTTTTCCTCAGAATTCTACAACACAACACCCCATAATGACAACGAGAAAAAAGTTTACTTGAGATTTTTGCAAATTTTTAAAAATAAAAAAATTGAGAAAGCACATGTACATAAGTATTCACAGCCTTTGCCGTGAAGCTCGAAATTGAGCTCAGGTGCATCCTGTTTCCCCTGATCATCCTTGAGATGTTTCTGCAGCTTAATTGGAGTCCACCTGTGGTAAATTCAGTTGACTGGACATGATTTGGAAAGGCACACACCTGTCTATATAAGGTCCCACAGTTGACAGTTCATATCAGAGCACAAACCAAGCATGAAGTCAAAGGAATTGTCTGTAGACCTCCGAGACAGGATTGTCTCGAGGCACAGATCTGGGGAAGGTTACAGAAAAATATCTGCTGCTTTGAAGGTCCCAATGAGCACAGTGGCCCCCAGCATCCGTAAGTGGAAGAAGTTCGAAACCACCAGGACTCTTCCTAGAGCTGGCCGGCCATCTAAACTGATCGATCGGGGGAGAAGGGCCTTAGTCATGGAGGTGACCAAGAACCCGATGGTCACTCTGTCAGAGCTCCAGAGGTCCTCTGTGGAGAGAGGAGAACCTTTCAGAAGGACAACCATCTCTGCAGCAATCCACCAATCAGGCCTATATGGTAGAGTGGCCAGACGGAAGCCACTCCTTAGTAAAAGGCACATGGCAGCCCGCCTGGAGTTTGCCAAAAGGCACCTGAAGGACTCTCAGACCATGAGAAAGAAAATTCTCTGGTCTGATGAGACAAAGATTGAACTGTTTGGTGTGAATGGCTGACTTCATGTTTGGAGGAAACCAAGCACCGCTCATCACCAGGCCAATACCATCCCTACAGTGAAGCATGGTGGTGTTAGCATCATGCTGTGGGGATGTTTTTCAGCGGCAGAGACTGGGAGACTAATCAGGATAAAGGGAAAGATGACTGCAGCAATGTACAGAGACATCCTGGATGAAAACCTGCTCCAGAGTGCTCTTGACCTCAGACTGGGGCGACAGTTCATCTTTCAGCAGGACAACGACCCTAAGCACACATCCAAGATATCAAAGGAGTGGCTTCAGGACAACTCTGTGAATGTCCTTGAGTGGCCCGATTAAACATCTCTGGAGAGATCTTAAAATGGCTGTGCACCGACGCTTCCCATCCAACCTGATGGAGCTTGAGAGGTGCTGCAAAGAGGAATGGGCGAAACTGGCCAAGGATAGGTGCGCCAAGCTTGTGGCATCATATTCAAAAAGACTTGAGGCTGTAATTGCTGCCAAAGGTGCATCGACAGTATTGAGCAAAGGCTGTGAATACTTATGTACATGTAATTTCTCAGTTTTTTTTATTTTTAATAAATTTGCAAAAACCTCAAGTAAACTTTTTTCACATTGTCATTATGGGGTGTTGTGTGTAGAATTCTGAGGAAAAAAATGAATTTAATCCATTTTGGAATAAGGCTGTAACATAACAAAATGTGGAAAAAGTGATGCGCTGTGAATACTTTCCAGATGCACTGTATCTTGTAGCCTGTTTTTCTTAAAATTGCAATGAAGAACAAAGAGAACCTGTTGCCAAGTATAATTACCTAATGTACAGTACATAACAAAAAGCCAACCATAAGTAAAGAATTAAAGTACACATTGTCACTTTTGTCCTTTCAAGTTTTACAGCATATATTCATGGACAGATTCCAAAAGAGTCTACACAAGCATGGGGGACATAAGAATGACCATTTTACCCGGTCTACAAGCCTTTAGGTGGAAGTGTTTTTACTGATGCAATGGTACACTGTGACATTGCACTGATCAATAACATTAAAACCTCAAACAGGTAAAGTGAATAACATTGATTATCACGTTACAATGGCACCTGCCAAGGCGTGGGATATACAGTATTAGGCAGCAAGTGAACAGTCAGTTCTTGAATGTTGGAAGCAGAATAAAAATGAATAAGCATAAGAATCTGTGCAACTTCAACAACAGCCAAACTGTGATGGCTAGACAACTCGGTTAGAGCATCTCCAAGACAGCAGGTCTTGTGGGGTTGTTCCCAGTATGCAGTATCTACCAGAAGTGGTCCATGGAAGGACAACTGGTGAACCGGAGACAGGGTCATGGGTGCCTAAGGCTCATTGATGCTTGTGGGAAGTGAAGGCTAGCCTGTCTGGTCCGATCCCATAGAAAAGCTACTGTAGCACAGCCTCGAAAGGGCAAAGCTGGTTTGGCAACACAAGGGCGACTTACACAATATTAGACAGATGATTGGAATGTTGTGACTGATCAGTGTATGTGCTGTAGATAATAACATTGTTATTATTATAATTATTATTACTGTATGGCTTTTTGCTCAATCTCTCGTTTTTTATCCGCTCCAGGCAGATTTATAGCTGTACCATACTCTGTCTGTCTATTTTTTCATAATTGATTAGCGAGACTCCGAGGGATATTTAGATTTGGATATTTGTTGTGTCTATCCACTGACTTGTGCTGCTTAATCACCTTTTCATGGCGTTGCTTGGATTGTTTTATACTACAATTACGAAACCCATTTCACTACAGACAGGTGATTACTGCTGCACTAATTATGGGTCTTCTAAAACCAACTGGCTTCACCGATGAAGATTTTGGTGTGTCATAATAAAGGGGTAAATACTTACAAATATAAAACACAAAATAATTGATCATGTAAGTAGTTTAGACCTCTTTGAAGAAACCCGTTTTCACTTTGACATTAAATAACGCTTTCCTGTTAATTAGCGACAAAAAAGCCAAATTAAATCCACTGTGATTCAATGTTGTATAATAATAAAATGACAATAAAACTTCCAAAGGGATGAATATTTCTTATACAGACTGTACCGTCATGTGTTGAAATTGATGTCTACGGTTCTCCCATTCAAGCGAGAGTTCTTCCAGACTCACTTGGTGGTAAGTGACTAGCTCCCTGGAAGACTACAATGATTACTCTACCAAAACGTATGCAACATCCCAGATCAGGAATATATTTATCAACATAACAATTCAAAGAGAATGGCTTACATTGATAACTTATTTTGGCATTTATTTAACAAACATGTCTATTCCAATACAGGGTCATGTGCCCCAGCAGTTTTGGGACAGGACAGATTGCAGCCCTGTCAGTGTCCATCGAAGGGGCACAATGACTCACACGACTTTATTTACTCATATCAAGAAATGTACAGTTTCCAACCAATCTAAACTAAATGTCTTTGGAATATGGGAATGTTGGAATTACTGGAAAAGCCCCCTGCAATATGGGGAACATATTGGGAAACCAGTGCACTGGAGCTGTAAATTAGCAGCAGTAATTACAGATTTCATGTATAAGGTGTCACCCAAGGAAAAATGATTTTTATTTGAGGGTATTATCCTGTGATTAATGAAAAGTGACACACTAGAACAGAGGATATAAAGGTGAACTAAATTGTGTGAAACAGCTTACTCCTTTTTCATGATGGCCTCTTTTTCTTCAGGATCTAGTCCCGAATCCTCGGCTTCAGATACACTTGACTCAGCAACCGCCTTCTTCTTTTTCTTGGGCATCCTGTCAAATCTACCAGAGGCTGCACCTATGGACAGGAATCCAAAAAGAGAGAGCGGGTCAATAGCTCTACAGTAACAAAACTATGACATTTACTCAATTTGTGTAGACTTGACCGGCAGACTTTTTTCCTGGCATCAGTTTTTGAGGATGACTCAAGGCTGAAGAGGCATCATGATTCCAAGGAAAGGGTGTCCATACTCTGTTCTGTAACAGCAGGCATGTGGCGTGTACATTCTCACGATGAAGACGTGGGCCAGTGAAGTGTACGTTTGTGGGACTTCAAATCAGGGGCCATATTAAATTGCAATGTAAATAAGAGGCTAATCAGTTTGGCTCTTATTATACAGGGTCCTATCCCACTGTCCTATTTATGATCAATGACCTAAATGGCCCGAGGTGCGTAGAAAGAAAAAAACACATTGTTTCAGGTATTACACCGTGAACAATAAAAAAGGCATAAATAAAGAGCAGACACTCTGATCAATTACAATTGCTTGGAAGAAGAAAACAGATATGGAGGAACATTTGAGACTTTGCTTATGAATTTAGGTTAATGGGTATAATAGGAGTTAAACCATAATGGAGTTTAATTTCTATTCGGTATTACTTGCTATTTTATCCAATAATTATGTAAGATTTCAAAAAAAGGGGCCCGAGTTGCCTCGAAAGCTTGCATATTGTAATCTTTCTAGTTAGCCAATAAAAGGTGTCATTTTGCTTGGCTTTTCTCTACATTCATAATGGCTAACACGGTACAGCACCCTAGTACAACATGGATTGAATAAAGACAAGAGTTTTATGGCCAGATATGAGGATTGTTTACATCTCTCAGAATGACAGACAACCTGTCTACAGACCCACATTGTTTTGAAAAAACTCATTACAAACTTCAAAAGACTTTGTTGGACAGTTATCTTATCCAGAGATCTTGACAATACATTGTTCTTTTCTCTCTTGCTAAATTAACCCTAGCCTGAATGAATCTATTAATTTTTTACATTCAAAATCTCTCATTTAAATTTTTACCAATGTTGTTTCTTGTCCTAGAGTGTGTATATAAACATAGGAAACTTCAGTTTCTGTATTACATCTTGCCTGAAGAAGGGGCCTGAGTTGCCTCGAAAGCTTGCATATTGTAATCTTTCTAGTTAGCCAATAAAAGGTGTCATTTTGCTTGGCTTTTCTCTAAAAAAAGTAAAATAACTACTTAAATTACATGGAACACGTTCCTTAAAGACCCTACACTGAAGGTCACATTTGAATAAGTGGGTTTGATAAGGAGAGACCTGTTCATCTTGCAAAATGGTGAATTTTGAAGCAATTGTATGATAAGGGCAGGAGAGATATCCATCCATCCATTTTCCAACCCGCTGAATCCGAACACAGGGTCACGGGGGTCTGCTGGAGCCAATCCCAGCCAACACAGGGCACAAGGCAGGAACCAATCCCGGGCAGGGTGCCAACCCACCGCAAGACACACACCAAGCACACACTAGGGCCAATTTAGAATCGCCAATCCACCTAACCTGCATGTCTTTGGACTGTGGGAGGAAACCCACGCAGACACGGGGAGAACATGCAAACTCCACGCAGGGAGGACCTGGGAAGCGAACCCGGGTCTCCTAACTGCAAGGCAGCAGCGCTACCACTGTGCCACCGTACTGCCCAGGAGAGTTATGCACTGAGTAATACTGCTGCCTTACAGGCCATCTCTCTGCATTTAATTCTTGCCCTAAGCCTTATGTAATGTTTGTCTTGGTCCCTTCCACCATGATCTATTTTTTCTACATCTCTTGAGCATGCTGTCAGGTCAAATGGTGTCTCTAAATTGCCCCCAGAACAAGCACTGTATATGTACGTCTTGTGGTGGACTTCTGCATTCTCTACACTTGCAGCTGTTGGGAAAGTCTCCAGTTGTCTGCCACAGTGGCACTCCAAGTGTTTCGGACTGAGGACAAGTCTGTTAATGTCCATTCTAACAGATGAACACTGGACTCTTCCAAAGTTATCTTTTAAAAGGTGTTTACAGTACAGGAAAAATACTAAAGATTCAAATCACATTTCAAAGTCTAAAATGTCATGGTACCGTGACTTTTCTTTTTTTAGTTCTATGGATTTATCATTCTGTGATTCATTTACTGTTCGTCACTCAGTTGCATTTGGCAAAGGGGTCAGTGCATTAGGGCGGCACGGTGGTGCAGTGGTAGTGCTTGTGCCTCGCAGTTAGGAGACCTGGGTTTGCTTCCTCGGTCCTCCCTGTGTGGAGTTTGCATGTTCTCCCCGTGTCTGCGTGGGTTTCCTCCCACAGTCCAAAGACATGCAGGTTAGGTGCATTGGCAATTCTAAATTGTCCCGTGTGTGTGCCCTGCCCAGGGTTTGTTTCCTGCCTTGTGCCCAGTGTTGGCTGGGATTGGCTCCAGCAGACCCCTGTGACCCTGTAGTTAGGATATAGCGGGTTGGATAATGGATGGATGGTCAGTACAGTAATATGCATATTTCCACTACCATTGGACTGGCCTCCCATCCAGAACTGAATCCTGTCTTATACTTGTATTGTGTGGCTCTGTCTCTTCATGATCCCAAATTAGAATAAATTGGTTTAAAAATAAATGGGTGAAGTTCTGAAAACACAGCTGGCGAACAGCTGGTGTTTAATTAATGTTTCTGCTAAAGGTATGTTTGGATTTGTCGAACTATTAAGTCAATTTACAGTTATTCATTATGTGTTAGAAATATTATGCAGTGTTTATTTAAGTAACATATTCAGAGGTAGCAGTATGGATGGAAAACACCATGTCATACCACCTGGAGCCTTGGTTTAGTTATTGGCTGTAGGTGGTAAGTTTCTTATTATTTGGTAGTGAGAAGACAAGCAAAATGACCCCTTTTATTGGCTAACTAAAAAGATTACAATATGCAAGCTTTCGAGGCAACTCAGGCCCCTTCTTCAGGCAAGAGTTATTATCTGGTGTTATTTTTAATAGAAGATGTGTCCTCACTATCGGCTTTTGTGTTCATTTTATGTTGCTGGTATTCTCCTACTGCCACTAGTCTGTAGGACACCTGCAAATAAGAATTTTATTGTACAAGTTATTCTCTTTGAGAATTGTATCCTCTAGATCAGCTATTCAAGTAAGGTTTATTCATTGTTTCCCTTTTACATTTGGTCACATCTGACACAGGCACATCAAAAATGGATAAAAATAAATAGAAAACCCAGAACTGAGCAGAATCTGAAGTAGTAGCAATATTTGTTCCCCCCAATTTTGAAATAAAAAACAAACATAGATGTTGGTCATATCTGACCTTGGAACCTCTCAAAGTGCATAAAAACAAAAAAATATTGCTAATACTGTGCACTAACACTTATTTCCCATTTGAAATAAAATAAAATATTTTGGTCATGTATGACCCAGGCACATCACAAAGTGCATCCAACAGAATAAAAAAGAACGATCAATGCAATCAAAAGCTGTTAGTGCACAAACCCATAACAAGCGATAACACGTACAGTAAATAAAACATCTACAGCATACTGAGGTTCATTTTAAATCACCACAGGTGTGATTAGCTGTGTTCTTTTGTAAACAAAAAGGACCCAAAAAAAAATAAATAAAAAGCCTCACTTATTTCAGGTAAATGTGGTAAACAGTTCACTTGTTGACGCTAAGAAAGTGCACCTTCCTCCTCTGCATATCAAACAAAGCTGAATGTGATGTTAACATTTCAAAGAACATTTACAGAATGGAAGATGATCATCATGCCAGAGAGACAAGTTGTCAAATTAGGACCCGAGTGCTGATGTGCAGCGGGTGCCACCTCAGCACCACACCACTTCTGATCCCCGACAGGCCTGACCCCATTGGCTGTCTGGCGGTTTTGACTTTTCTGGGGAAGGGTGTCCCGAGGGCTTCCCCCCATCCCCTTCATAATGCGCAGCTGAGCTACTCCTGTGGACAGCAGAAAGGAGTCCTTTCTGTCATCTCAGACCTGCGTGGTTTTCTTTTGTTATTTTAAATGGTGGCTGGAGTGCCAATCCTGCCATCAACCTCCATGATTTCCCTACAAGTTGGAGGACTACTTGCAGGGTTGGATGTAGCTTAATGTCATACCCAGCACAGATCCGAAGTTTGTCAGGGGTGTGTTCTTGCTCCTACTCTGTTCAATACTTGCATGGACTAGGCAAGGTCGTGGGGTCCAGTGGCTGGGGTCTTGACTTTGCCGACGATGCTGTGATCTTCGTGTAGTTAATGGAGGCTCTGATCGGGGCGTTTGAGAGACTGAGCGAGGAGTGTGAATGTCTGGGCTTGCGAGTGTCCTGGATAAAAACTGAAATCCAGGCCTTTAGTGACCTCTTAGGAGTGTGTCTGTCTGCGGAGAGAGTGTCGACCTTGTTGAGAGGTTTACTTACCTTGGCAGTGACATTCATGTCTCTGGTGACTCTTCCTATGAAGTCAGTAGATGGATTGGGAGAGCATGGGGGGTCACATATTGCATATTGTGTGTGGTGCTCCTGATATCTATGCAAAAGGATGAAGGTCCGAGTCTTTAGAGTCCTGGTGCTTGCTATAAGATTGTGAAACATGGACGCAATCCAGTGACCTGAGATGAAGACTGGACTCTTTCAGTACTGCGTCTCTTCAGAGAATCCTTGGGTACTGCTGGTTTGACTTTGTGTCGAATGAATGGTTACTCATGGAGTCCCAAATGAGGCACATTACCTGCATTGTGACGGAGTGTCAGTAAGGGCACTACGCCCATGTGGCGTGATTCCCCGAGGGTGATCCGGCTCGTAAGATCATCATTGTTGAAGACCCAAGTGGCTGGACCAGGCCAAGGGGTCGCCCACGTAACACCGGACTGTGGCAGATAGATGGTCATTTCCAGAGGGTGAGACTGGACCGAGTGTCTGCCTGGGGGGTTGCCAACCAGGATCCCGAGCTGTTTCGTCATGTGGTGGGTGCGGCAATGAGCTGTACCAATGCATGCTCTCCAACCTGACCTGACCTTACAGAAAGCTATGCACATCAAGGAATACCCATGTAAAGTAATTTCAATACAGAGAAGGGATTTCAGAGTCCCTCAAGTCCAGACTTACTTCTACCAAATGCACCCCATGCCATAACACCTCAAAAAATTCACCGAGTAAAGAAATTACAAAGGACAGTGACAATTCAGAATACTAACACAGCTGGCAAACCAAAGTCATGCAAAAAATGCAGACTGCCTAAATGTACAGGACCCAAATTATTCACGACACATAGGAGCTGGGCACATATACAAAGCAGGATCACAAAAGGCTGAGACATTGTGACGCACTCAAAGAGAGCTCTGAACACAAAGTCTAGTCATGCCGTAACACTGATCTCTAACAGCAGGTCTTGTGAAGTGAAGCAAGAGGTTTCAGCAAATGACCCTGAATTGCTAAAGAATGTAGTAGTTAAAAAATAATTTGTTTTTTAATAATTATGTCTCGGAAGGTTACAGTGTACTTGCTTCAGAGCATGAGAGTGATAAAATAATTAATTGAAAAGGAATTAAGTTTTAGTTATTGTATTTATAAAATCGCCTTATTCATAAGGTATAACAAAAGAGGTATTAAGTACACCTACCACTAGGGGCAGTGTTATCCTAGGTGGTGGTTCTTTGTCACTACAGAAGTTTCACAACTATTGAAAGCTCAGAGTTGCTACACATTTTCAATGAAAAGGAGTCAATTGATGTAAGGCTGTAGATAAAGCGGTTTTGTCAAGTCCTTTCTTTGTGAATATTCAGACATCTTAACACTATGCCTTGTCTTTCTGGCACCTTAACAATCACAGACTCTTAATCATTATCTCACTTTCTATAGCTATCTCCACTATGGTTGGATATAAAGAGTGCACAGCACAACTATAATGACCTATCTGGGCTCAGAGCTGCAAGCCATTTTCAATAGAAAGGAGCTGTAAATACTGCTGTTTTATGTACTATAATTTTGGAAATACACAGACACCATTCTGCAGGGCTAGACTCTGGCCCCTGTGACACTGAATTGGATTCAGCAGACTTCAGAAGATTATCTCTTTTATGACACAAAGCCCAACCTTCAATTCACTTTAATACCCACAGACCCTTGGCACTGCCTTGACTTCTTTGAGTTTCTAGAATACAGGTGGACAGCTTTAGGGTGGCCAGTGGGACAGTGGCTAATACTTCTATCTCACCGTTTCCATTGTGTAGATTCTGGGTCACATTACTGTATAAGCCCCACCCCATAGTACCATATTTTCCTCCCACATCTCAATAACAGATGTCTCTAAATAGGCCCGGTAAGTCACTGTGTGAGTGTGTGTGCCCAGCAATAACCTGGCGTCTCATCTTGGGTTGTTACCTGCTTTGCAGAGGCTAATGCCAGATAGGCTCCAGCTCCCATAATTTTGTAATGGGAAAGGTGAATTCATGAACTAGAGAAAAGGATAAGCAAGTTGAAAATAAAACTCTTAATTAATGGGTGTTTCAGAATGAATATATCTCCCTTTTTTCTGTAGCTGCAATTTGATTATACTTTGGGCATCCATAATGAATATAATTAACATGTATTTAGTATTATCTATTTTATTTTTCTCAAAGCTTATAACAATGAAAATTTGAACACTGGTTTATTTCTAACACTTAGTGATGGTGAACTAGTATAATATGGACGTATTAAAGCTATTTAAGTAAAGGAAATGGTTCAGCGTGTCTAAAACGGATAAGTACACGCAATTCCAATCGCTTTATACTTAGTAAAAACCTAGAACTTTGCTATAATTATTGATATATGTGTATCCGTATTTGTATCTTAGCATACTTAAGATAATTATTTATATATGCATATTTGTGGCTTTTTATGCCTGCTGCCGTAACATTACAATTTCGTTTGTTTGTAAAAAAAAGTTCCTGGGTATCTATCTAAAAACTTTTCCGTACTTTAGGAGACTATTGGGTGTCCCTAAATGGATTTTTGCACCTTTGAGGTTATTAAAGTATTCCTTAATATTTATAACAATGTTCTTTAACAGAAACAAATCTCAGTTTACTACCCCCTTTCAGAAATAAAAGTCGTAACGCCTGTAAAGTTAGAACTTTGTATGAAAAGAAGAACAAATCAAAACAACATACCAGGTACCTGTCGCAGGCGTAAAGCGTTCCCGTCGTCACGGAAACCACGCTACAAAAATTGACGCTTAATGTATACGTCATCAGAGGGCGCCGAAAAGCCGACCGTAGAGAGTCTCCAATAAGTACTTCTGGGACGTAAAGTGCGAGGGCGGTGATATTTCGGAGGCACCTGTCGTTGAAATAGTTGTCTAAACAATTTTAAAATATCTTGTTTTCAATGTACACATACACTCTGTCGGTTTTGTGTCTGTTTCTGGCCAACTGAAATAGTGTGGTGCTGAGGTGTCACCCATTGCATGGCTGCACTCGGGTCCTAATCTGGGGTCCTGAGTTGGTTTCTCATGGTGGGTGCGGCAATGTGTTGTATTAGCGCGTGCTCCTAACCTTCCTCCCTCCCCCCTCTCTCTCTCTGTCTGGCCTGTTCTGATATTCACCGCTTCTGTTGATTTTTTAAGTGTTAGTTGTTATACAGTATATCAGTATAAGTGTGCATTTCAGTTCAGCTATTGATGTCTGATTGTGGGTTGACACCTAGTGATATTGATTGGTAATGCCTTGCACATTTTGTTAGTTGTTATTCAATAAAGACGAGAAACAAAAAGGCACGCGCTGTCTGCTTATCCATTCTTATCAAAGGAAAAGAAAGGCTACGGTAGTGTACTGCATTACAAATACATGACATTAGTCATTCTATCATAATTAAATATATGAATATGTATACATCTCAGAACGGATGATTTCAGAAGTGAAGTCACTTAATGTTTACTTGCGGTTCAGGTGGACATGCGTACATTAATTATTTTGGTGTTGCGTTATTGTCACGTATGTAATACTTAGTATTTTTTTCGAAATCTTTCCTTCAGCGTGTGCACCTTTATGACATTATTTTTTGTAGTCCGATGGTTTACAATATTTAGTCCTCGCGCTGCCTTTCAGTCACTTAATGCTCAAAGCAGACTCTCTTTCGATTCAAGTGATGGCTGTTAGTGATGTGTCGTTCGCGAACGAGCCGGCTCTAAGAGCCGATGCTTTGAAGCGAACGAGAGGAGCCGATGCCCGTCGAGCAGAGCCGAAGCTTCAGCGGCTCCTGCTCAGCTCTGCTGAAAATCCATTCGGCAGGGGCGGGACTTTACTTATATGGGCACACAGAACATTGCCTCATAATGCCGGCTCGTTCACGAACTACACATCGGACTAGGATCGTACCATTATGTGAAAGAAGAAAGGGGGGCAGACGCTCCGAAGACAGCGAGTGTTGGTACAGGCCAGGTACGCTCTGTCTACCTGGCTGTCGCTGCGACAGACGAGGAGCCAGATTTAAATGCAAGCGCATCGTGAAGAAAAAAAGAAGAGTGAAGAATTGAGTGAAAGCCGAAAAAGAAGCAGCATCTGGCTGCATTTCAGTGATATTGCAGACTGCAAAGCTAAGTGCAGAATTTGTAATATGAAAATATCCGTTAGAGCAGGGTCAACAACAAACCTGCACAGACATATAAGAACCACCCACCCATCCGTGCAACTGGAGGAGAGCGTGCCCTCTCTCCTGCCATCCACTGACCCTGGAAAAGAGCCAAGTACTTCTGCTGCAGCATCCACTGTTTTACCGAAAACTGCAGGTATAACACGATCTTCAGTTCAAACCAAAATAAGCACATTTATTCCAAAACAAATGACGCCAAACAAACAAATAAGTGTCTTTGAGGAGCTGGCCAAAATGATAGCTAGCGACTTTTAACCATTTTCCATTGTGGAGGACAGAAGATTTACAACTTTTGTACAGGCCTTAAACCCCATGTATGTTCTCCCTAGCAGAAAAACTTTGTCCCAAACAATTATTCCATAACTATATATCTGAGGATGGAGTACAACACTGTGCTTTCAGAAACCACTGCTCTGGAAAAAAAGGTAGCATTTAATGACAACAGAGCTGTGGATGAGGCATTTCAAAGAATAAGTGCAGCAGCAGCAAGATGCAACCCCAGCAGCCTGTCTGCTCCTCCATCAGAGGGCCAAGAGGAAGAAATTGGAGCAGGGGCGTGTTCACAGGAACCACAAGCTTCTGCTGTGTGGAGGCTCTTTGACGAAAGAGCAACAGGAGACTCTGCAAGGAGAAATCCCACAGCTGATGCTGAGGTCCTATCTTGAGGAGCACCTCATCGAAAGATCTGAAGACCCAGTGAGCTGGTGGGAGGCCAAGGCTGCAGTCTACCCACGCCTGGTTAAGGTAATGGTAGGAAGACTTTGCATTGTCGCTACATGGGTCCCCTCAGAAAGAGTCTTCTCAAAAACAGGACAAATAATCACGGAGAGGAGAAATCGCATCAGCCCATCTAAGCAGAGGCATCTGGCATTTCTGAATGCCAACCTGGCCTAAAAACTTTTATTCAAAGAGTCATAGTGTTGTGTTGTTGTTGAGTTTGGCCTTTAATTTGTTTGCTGTGGTTTTGTGTTAAGCTGTTCATTTAAAGCTTTTATTAAAATGTTAAACAATAGTAACTGTGTATTTATTGTAATGAAAAAATGCATAAAATACGTAATGTCTGAAAACAATGAATAAGAAATTGCTTAGGCTATACACAAACCATTCATAATTGCTTAATTAGGCTAAAATATAAGCATCTAAGTGATACTCTTTAAAGGGAGCCGATCCAAAAGAGCCGAAGCTTTGAAAAGAGCCGGAGTTCCCATCACTAATGGCTGTGGGCTCTATAGCTTCACACATTTCGACAAGAATGATCACGTGATTGTATGCTAGTTCTAAAAAATGTACGTTTTGTTAAAAGCGTGTCCCTCATTTTCGACGACTATTGCGGTAATCCGGGTCGTGAACAGGTGGTGCTCGAACTTTTAAATTTAAGTCAGTTGCCAAAACCAGAGGAAGTAAGTACAGTATATCTTTCCCAAAAACATAGTGTTAAACTGGAAGTTCTGGAGTATTTTGCTAAGTG
The DNA here is from genome assembly GCF_900747795.2 of Erpetoichthys calabaricus. Lineage (NCBI taxonomy): Eukaryota > Metazoa > Chordata > Cladistia > Polypteriformes > Polypteridae > Erpetoichthys > Erpetoichthys calabaricus. Next base: position 44,474,530 of record NC_041398.2, read on the forward strand.
ATGCTGGCGTAGTTTCGCTTTCTATATAGTAAGGTATTTTTGGTTTTGTTCAGTTTATCGGTGAACGCAGGGATTATGACAGGAGAAAGCAAGCTGCACAGGTCAGTCGCGCATCGTCCTGTAAGCAGTTGCCCCCCAGGGTATGGATGGGCACCAAGAGTAATAGCGTTTTATGTGAACACCGTTTTTTCTAAACTGTAGCCAGGCGGCTTCCTGTCTGATACGCAAGATTTACTGTTCAGTTCTCCGGTAAATCAGCGCCTTTGTCTGTAAATCCTTACTCTTTGCTAATACTAGCAGGAATACGTTTGATGCCAGGACGACTGCATACTTTTCAGTTACTGAAACGTCTGCGTGAATCTCTGTACGAAAAAAAGTAAAGCTATTGCCACACTGAAGAAAGGACCCGCCCTCCATTGAAAACGTAATGTCTTTTTTATTGACATGGGAATAACCTGTACTTGAAGTCTGTTCTCAGATTTCCAGCATATTCCCAAATGTGAATTGCTTTGTAAATTATTCATCGTTGCAGTGTTGGAATTATTACTGTGAAAAGTGCTATATAAAATAAAATACAAGAAAAAAAAAAAATGACCGAATGCAAACGATGCTCTGAATTAAGATGGTTAGGTCCATTAACTATTCCCAACTTGTCCTGTATTCGTGAGTGCGACTTAATGATGGACTGGCACCCTATCCAGAACTATTTGCCGCTTAACACCCTGAACTGGATTAAGTTGATTTGAAAATAAGGTATATATTGATAAAATAAGTTATTTTAAAACAAATGTCTTGAAGTGTTTGCAATAATTCAGCATAGTTTTATTATTTAAAATAGTGCTAAAAATGCTTTGCTTTCTACTTAAATCACATTTGACTTTTTATTGATTATAGCTAAAATAAAAAGTGGTAACTAGTATAATTTGGAGAGGTGGTTTGAGAATTAAGTGTTCTGTATTGTTACGTTTTCCGGGCCAGTGTCATGCACGCAGAAGACAGTGGCACGTGATAGCGTGCGCGCTCACAAACCAGTTTCTTTGTTCTACGGGCCATTGCCTCACCTTGCATTACTGGTTATTGAAGTGCAGTATGGACCCCAAATGACACAGTTGCCGTTGTAACACTTAACATTTTTACTTGCACTTTGCACATTGCGTGCTGTACTGTTACATTGTGCCGATGCACTGCAGTGTCTGAGACGTACGGGAGAGTAGCACGGGCCAGTGTCTCTGTTCTACGGGCCATTACCTCGGCTTGCATCACAGGTTACTGAGGTGCGTTCACATAGCCTACTCCATAGCACTCCAGGCTGAGGTACACATGGACGCCCATTACAATGGATCGGTGCCATTACGCAAGTGCAGTTGCCGTTTTAAGCTTTTTTTCCTTCTGAATGTAAACGGAATTACACCACAATACGCGTTTTTTTCCCCCATGTTTGAATTATAAGCAATGCCAAGTGTTGCTTTTTAGTTCTGTATGGTAGTTAAATTGTAATTTTTATCATAAATCTTTTGCCCCTAAGGGGCCACTTTCGCAGTAATTCCTCCCTCTATGTTTTTTGAACACTGAGTGTACAGTACTGTAACATTTGACTCTCCCAGACTAGTGCCCCCCCCCCCCATCCAGCCCCCCAAAAAACAAAATTGTAAACACTTCCTGCATTCTTCATAACGTTAACTCTGTAATAACAGCAAAAGCAGTCACTTATAAAATGTGAAATTTTGAGTTATTTCAATATTAGGTATGCATGGGTCGATTAATCATTTTATAAAATGTCAGACAGCTGGACCTTGTTTAAGAAATCTATGACAGAAACACAAACTTTTTAACATGATTTGCTTTAATATTAAGCTGCACAGTATTAAAGCTAGAAATCACTTAATCTCATATTCATGGTACAAATCCTTTATAGCATATTTATGCTAAAACAATTTTAAAAAGGATTAAAAACCAAAATAGACGGATTCACCGGACTTGAAAAAGGCAGAAGTGACAAAATACGCGTCAGATGAAATGATTTATTCTGGCCAAACAATGCAGCTATTAATATGTAATGCTATTAAAAATATGCTGTTTTGATACAGTTGTAATACTGTAATTTAGATAGCAAAGAACATTGTACGGCTTATTCACTGAGAAAGTAACAGGCCTCACAAAGCAAAGAAACATTCTTACAAATACAGAGTACGTCTCATAGCAGACACTAAAACAATTTTGCTAATAAGCAGCGGGCAATGCCTGAGCATCACACCAGTTCTGATCCCACTGGCTCTCCAATGGCTTTGACTCTTCTGGGGATGACGCGCCTGTGGGCTTCACCTTCTCCCCCCCTTTCATAAGGCGAGTAGCCTTCCTATGGCTGGCTGTAGAAGAGCGACTCCCAGTGAGAGCAAAAAAGAGTCCTGTCTGCCGTTTCAGAGCTGCATGGTCTTTATGGTGGCTGGAGTGCCAACCCTGCCACCAATGCCCAAGTTTTAAAAGAACATTGGAGGACTACTTGCAGGGCCAGATGCAGTTCAATGTCAGGACAATGACACAGTGGGGAGGGAGAAAGCAGGGGGCTTTCTTAACCACCTACTTGATGTCACTTCAAGATCTAGCATTCAGAGGACATGAGGGTAGTGAATCTGCCAACTACAGATAATTCACTGAAATATTATCCAAATAGGATTCTGTCTTCGCATTCTCCTCTAGTCATCTTCTGTGTTTTCTGGCATGTCCAATTCCATTCAAAATGGTTTGATTTCTACTATTGCAGCCACTGTTGTTGATGAAATCAAAGGATAAGTTCCCATTGCACCCTTTTTTGCATGGCAAGTAAATGAGACAACCGACATTTTATGTCATGCCCAACTGGCTGTCATAATTCAATATGCCGATGGTGCTATGCTTGTTAGCAAAATTGTTTTAGCTTGGTAACGTGCATCTGCCCCAGGTCATCTGCTCTGGTTTTGACCAGAACACCTCTGCAGCTCTGAGATTTTCCTCGAGAGATTCAATTACCTTAGCAGCGGAACCACAGGCACCAAGTGGGAACTGATGCACAAGAAAGCTAGACAGGCTGGTTGGGGGGTTGCAACCACGTGAAATGTCCACAAACTTGATCGAATGAAAATCCAGGAGAGGAACCGTGACATTCTCAAACACCACAAACTGGCCATCCAGACTGTGCAGTCACTGAAAAGAGAAGTGAAAAGTCAGCAAGACCAGCTTCAGCCACAGACCACACATACTGCATACCAGACCACTTGCATAGTACCAAGGACTGGTGCAGCTACCACAGTCATAGTAACAGTTGTTGGCTTCACACTCTGCTTGGCTGATAGAGGAACCCCCTCCACAGAGAAGTTTCACCATCTACCACAGCACATCTCTCATGAACACTCCCAGATCCAAGACTTATGATCAAAAGCCTATTTAGTACATTGAACAGACATTCAGTGTGCCAACTTGACAGAGGAGCAAACCCAGTTTAGAGCAGGTGAACTGTCTCATTTTCAAACAGGGCCAAAGAGAATATAGTCACAACATACGGAGAGACCTAAAGGGAACAGGTTTGGCTGAAAACCACAGTTAAACACAGACACACAATAAGCTAGGCAAAGAACAATTAAACCACCACCTTTGGCCTGCAGCAAGTTATTAACAGTTAAAGCATTGATGCTTACCTGTACATACACATAGGCCTACTCGGATAACCAAGACACCATTAGAACGGTTGACCAGGACTTCGATGAACAATAACCCCTATGAAATTGCTGTTGACCTATGCCAGCTGACCATTTGTCTCTGCAAATACAAAACGGCAGGGAAATGTACACAGTGACGCGGGTGAGTAGAAGAACCAGTGCTCAAGGACACGCCTTATTCACGCTGGACGGTCCTAGAGCTTCTAATAACCAGCGTCATTTTGTCTCTGGTTGCTTGTCTTAGTCACTACCTCTGGGCGCGCGTTGAGACTTTGAACAGCCAAAACATGCCCTGCCAGAAAAGACGCCCGAAATCCGAACACGGAAACAGAAACACGAGACAGACGAGCGCGCGCGGCCTACATTTGGGAGGCTATGGCGCAGGTGGCTAGTTAGGAAGAAAGCACGACAATGGAGCACTTAACATTGGCGGCACTGTGACGTCACGGGAAGCGCGGGTTCGGCTCCTTCATTGAGCAATCAGTGTCTTGCGCTATCGGATTGTCAGTCCACATTGCTTCGTAATTCGGCAGCTGATGACCGGGCACTGTTTCGGCAGCCTGCATGCTCACTCGTTTTACCAAAGTGAAAGTCTGATTCAGTGTAACGTTAAAGGCAGGGGCAAATGAGAGATTCTGCAGAGACGACTTTCATGGAGTTGGATAAGATAACAAGGGAAAACTGACGGTTATTATTAAACAGGTACGTCAGGATGAAAAAAATAGCATACACAACTGCTATTCCACTTGGAATTTACACTCAATCCATCTTTTTCTATAAAACAAAGTATTGTTCATGTTTTTCACGGCAGTGCTTGCTATTAACTTTACATTTTAGTGTGCAAAAATGTTGCGTGAATGTCAAATATTACTGTTAGAATCAAACGCGCATCTATATATATAATTCACTAAGCCACTGCCAGAGCCACCAAGACACCCATGAATGCACGCAGAGCAAAGCAAGACACCCATGAAAGCACGCAGGAAGGGGCGTGGATTCACTAAGTCGCCGACAAGTAAGACACCCATGGCGCATGCAGGAAGGAGCCACGCCCACCAACTCTAAGACCATTGGATACGACGACAACTCACAGAGCCACGCCCACCAACTCGGACGTGATGCCTCGGAAAAAACGCCATCATTTATGTTCATCTGTGCTAGAGTACACATGGACCTCTGAGCCATGTTGACTTTTCGGTTATGATGCACGACCGCGTGCACCATCGCAAACTGTTTTACACGCTACATACAGCAATTCGCATCTGCGACAAACATGCGTCTTATTAAATGGTCGTGCAGGAACACGGAAGACATTTCCCCGCCCATGACCAGGCGGTGTGTATGCTTCGAGAACGAGGGTGGACGCAACAGGACCATCTAAGAAGAGGCTGTGTATCGATATATATAATTCACTAAGCCGCCGCCAGAGCAAGCAAGACACCCATGAAAGCACGCAGCGCTTTGAAAGCAGTCAACTCACAAAGCCCAGCCCACCAACTCGAGCACGCGCCTACCCACGCTCTCAAGGCATTCACGGTGCCTGCTCATGTGCCCGGACGGAACAACTCACTTTCGTCTCTGCTACAGTACACATGCACCACTGAGCCACGTTGACTTTTCATTATTCTTTTTGGTTTCAGCTGCATTTCCATATATAATCCACCAAGTCGTCCGACCGTGGGATACAAACGACAGAGCACCGCCCAAGAACTCGAACCGCTAGAGAGACACGGCCACCAACTCTAAGAACACCAACTCTAATACGCCTGCCCGCTTGACTGTTACCAGCATTCACCGCAATGTACTGGAGTGAAAAACCATCACAACTATCAGACGCTGTCTATATCTAAGAAGATATATAGATACTCATCATTCCCTGGCACACGTCCACCCACGCCCTCAAGGCATTCACAGTGCCTGCTCATGTGCTCGAATGCAACAACTCGCCACACACAAATCTTGCTTAATTTGACTCAACACGGGAAACCTCACCCTGTCCGGACACGGAGAGGATTGACAGATTGATAGCTCTTTCTCGATTCTGTGCGTGGTGTTGCATGGCCGTACTTAGTTGGTGGAGCGATTAGTCTGGTTAATTCCGAAAACGAATGAGACTCCCTCCTGCTTAATAGTTACGCGATCGCCAAGCGGTAAGCGTCCAACTTCTTAGAGGGACAAGTGGCTTTCAGCCACGTGAGATTGAGCATTAACAGGTATGTGATGTCCGGTACTGCACGCTCGGTACACTGAATGGATCAACGTGTGTCTACCCGGCGCCAACAGGCGTGGGTAAGCCATTGAACCCCATTCGTAATGGCCACCGGGGCTTGCAATTGTTCCCCACAAACGAGGAATACCCACTGAGTGCGGGTCATACGCTCCCTCTGAATACGTCCCTGCCCTGTGTACGCACCCCACACCCCTCCTACTACCATGGTCGGGTGACTTGGTGGATTATTATATATATAGAAAAGCAGCCGTAACCGCAAAGAACAATGAAAGGACAACATGGCTCAGAGGTGCACAAACGACAGCGACTCAGGTGAGGAGTTGGGGGCAGCAAGTCTTTGATAGGCTGCAACAAAATGATGAAAGAACGGGAGCATTTTTTTCACACAAGCTGGGTGGGTGGGTGTTAGTTAATTAGTTACTCGAAGGATTTCAAGATTTAATATGCACAAGCGGTAACACTGCAAGAGAGAGCGAGCGAGCGACACACATACAGGCGCGCGCGAGAGAGAGTGAGCGCTGGACGCATCAGAATATTAATACTTCATTACATTGATATACCGGTGTTTTCAGTATTCAAAGCACTATCCACACAGGGAGGAACCGGGAAGTGAACCCAAGATCTTCCACAGTCTCCTTACTGTAAAGCAGCAGCACTACCACTGCGTTACAAGGCAGAGAATGCAGTTAAAGAATGCACTGGGCTCGATTTTATTTTCACTTCTGTTTGGACAACTGTGTCATTCAGAAAGTGTTCACCCATCAATACATAATTATTCGGCGTATGCTACGCCACGGGTTGGCTAGTATACTTTATTTTACTAATGTAATGTATCCACCTTAATACAATTACACTGTAGCTGTGTCTGTCTGCAACCGGACAGACACACAATGTCTTTGTCATCACGCACATTTTATTAATAAAATACAGTAATCCCTCCTCCATCGCGGGGGTTGCGTTCCAGAACCCCCCGCGAAAGGTGAAAATCCGCGAAGTAGAAACCATATGTTTATATGGTTATTTTTATATTGTCGTGCTTGGGTCACAGATTTGCGCAGAAACACAGGAGGTTGTAGAGAGACAGGAACGTTATTCAAACACTGCAAACAAACATTTGTCTCTTTTTCAAAAGTTTAAACTGTGCTCCATGACAAGACAGAGATGACAGTTCTGTCTCACAATTAAAAGAATGCAAACATATCTTCCTCTTCAAAGGAGTGCGTGTCAGAGAGAGAGAGAGAGAGAAAAAAGCAAACAGTCAAAAATCAATAGGGCTGTTTGGCTTTTAAGTATGCGAAGCACCGCAAAGTAGCTGCGAGGAAGGGAGCAAGCATTTTTCAGCATTTTTTAGAGGAGCGTCTGTATCCTCTAGGCCAGTATGCGAACAGCCCCTCTGCTCACACCCCCTCCGTCAGAGCGAGAGAGAGAGAGAGAGAGAGAGGAAAGCAAACAATCAAAAATCAATACGTGCTGTTTGATCTTTTAAGTATGCGAAGCACCGTGCGGGAAGCATATCGCTTGACAAAGCAGCCACATGTAAGCCCAGCAAAGAAGGGAGCAATATGAAGGTAATCTTTCAGCTTTTTTGAGGAGCGGCCGTGTCCTCTAGGGGTGCGAACAGCCCCCGTGCTCACAATATATTTGAGGAGTTTTATTTATTACATAATACGCGTTCTGGTTGGGTAGCTTCTCAGCCATCTGCCAATAGCGTCCCTTGTATGAAATCAACTGGACAAACCAACTGAGGAAGCATGTGCCAGAAATTAAAAGACCCATTGTCCGCAGAAATCCGCGAACCAGCAAAAAATCCACGATATATATTTAAATATGCTTACATATAAAATCCGCGATAGAGTGAAGCTGCAAAAGTCGAAGCGCGATATAGCGAGGGATTACTGTACATTGCATTTGTTATTCCAATAGATAGTGCATCGCAAACATTAATACTGCTTTGATGATTTTCCATACAAAATGCCATATTATAGAGACATAGTCATTGAATGGTGCACTGCAAGCTCTAACAGTGAGGCCTTCCTAGTTAAGACTTTAACCTGTCGGCAGCACAAAATGTCAGCCTAAATTTGCCATCGTGCCTCAAGTAATTTTCATGAAACCAACACCCCTTTACTATGTATAAAATTTGCAGTGTAAAACAATGTTTTTACAAAAATATATCTCACTGTTTAAATCTGTGGATTTTCAGTCCACAGAGCCCAGATTAAAATGTGCTCATTTGAAAGAAATAAAGAATTGTAAGGTCCTAAACGGGGAAAGTGTGACAGTGCAGCATAAAGTGGTGGTGATGGATTGAGAGATCAGAATCAGCAAGAGAATAAAACAGAGCAAGTAACACCAAGAGTAAAGTGGTGGTGATTAAAAGAAGAAGTGCTTAAGAACAGGTTTAGGGAGAAAGTTTTAAATAAAGTGCAATCAATTGAGAGTGTGGAGTAATGGTGGGAGAAGAAAAACAAAGTTGTATTAAGAGAGCAGGTAAAGAGGTGTTGGGTAGGACAACAGGAAGGAGCCCACCTGGGGATAAAGGGACAAGGTGGTGGAACTGAGAGGTGCAGGATGTGATAAAGGCTAAGAAGGAGGCAAAGAAGTCATGGTACCAATCGGGAAGCATCGGCTTTGGTGAAGATATAAGAAGAATTGCAGACCAAAGAGGAAGAGAAAATGACTTTAAGAACAGTGAAGGCTAGGAGCATGGCTGGGAAGGATTTTAGTGAGATAAAGTATTTTTAAAGTACTAGGGGGCTCTGCCCCCTGCTCGCTTTGCTCGCCAACCCCTGGTGTTGGGAATGACAAAGAGCGTGATGTATGAATGAGATATAGAATAGTGTGAAGGTGTAGATGATGCAAATAGAAAGCAAACAATAAAGTGTGTGGCACAGTGTAAAGGTTTATTGGAAAATTTCTTTGTACACGCCGTTTAAGTGTAAAAGGTAATTCCAGGTCATAACTTGTAATGTCAATGAAGATGGTTATTGTTGTGATCAGAGTCAAGTTTGTCAGAGCTTAGAAAGAGTTGTGTCTCTCCAGGAAGTAATGCAATGACTTGGGTATTTATGTTTTCCACATTAATATTTTTTGGACATAATATAGTGCGTTGTGTTAAAAGGGGCATTTGGTCTAATGAGATTGCTGTTCCAAATCTGTCTGTAACTAAGTCGTCGCAGATAAAGGCTTGAGGAATTGTAATAATATGTGGGTGAAGTCCATCTGTATTGGTGAGTGTACCATCTCCCAGTTGTAATAAGCAATTGTTATGATCTGGTTCTGGACATCGTATCTTTTTTACTAACTGTATCTTTTGAAAGCAATGCCAATTGTCTGCGTATTTTAAGGTGCACTGAACAATAGCTGAGCGCATGGCATGTGGAAGAATAGCTAAGCACTGTTTAAAATCTCCTCCTCATAAAAGTACCTTTCCTCCAAAGCGAATATTATTATTCATAAACATTTGTATAAGTTTATGAATGGTGTTGAGTAAGTGACTGGATGCCATTGTACATTCATCAATAATTAACATTTTCGCAAGACGGATGTCACGTGCAGTGCCACCGTTAATGTTCATAGTGGATATCGATTTGTAGGATTTAATGCAGTTGATAAAGATTTCACTTTCAGGTACGTCGTTAGTTAGAAGCTTCTGTAGATATTCAGGATATGAATGTAAAGGAGGCAGTCTACTTTGACCCTTTTGTGTAAATGTATAACTTGTATTGCCAGTTGTTTCTTCAGGGAAGTGAACTGAATGACAATGATTGCAAATGACATTCATTAATCCGAATGAATTTTCCTGGTGTATGTTTTGCCGTTTGAGAGGCGCGTTGTTGCATGTGTAGTATTTGGGACGTGTTGTTTTGGAGCTGTAATCGATTTGCCTGTGCTGTGTGAGAAGCCCGTTGTAGCCTTCCTTGCCGTTAACGTATGTCTGAGACGGGAGGTGTTTCGTTTTGAATCCGTGACTGTTGCGATGCAGCACTTTGATTGATAGCTTGCGTCATGTGGATCTAGGATGTAGATTTGTGCATATTTGCGTTGTTGATTTGTTTCAGGGTGCACTGTTCCAATGCGATGCAGCATTTGTGCACATATGCGAAAGCAGTATGGGCCATTGCCTTTTGGTGGCCTGATATTTACTCCGGTAGATGCAAAAGCAAATGAACTATTGTAGGATCTAATGCAGTTCATAAAGTTTTTACTTTTAGGTACATCGTTAGTTAGAAGCTTTAGTTGAGCTTTGCGTTTTTGGAGCCGAGACATTTTTTCTTCCAGAAATATGGATAAGTAATAAGGAGTATTGCACTCACTGTTAATATGGAGCCTTTTCTGCGGTTGAATGGTTAATAGTGCCTTATTGTAATGAGATCCACCTATGCTACATAGTGTGAATTGTGTTTGGTCCCGTTATCCGAGCCATATCGTTTTGTACCTGTGATCGTGAATTCATGACTTGTTTGTTCTTGAGCGTGAGAAATATGGATAAGTAATAAGGAGGATCGCACTCACTGTTAATCTGGAGCCTTTTCTGCGGTTGAACGGTTAATAGTGCCTCATTGTAATGAGATCTACCTATGCTGCATATTGTGAACGTGTTGAGATGACGTATGTTTAATTCGGACGGTTCATTTAGAAATGGGGCTTTGTGTGTCATTTGTTATTTATGTTACTGTGGTCGTGGGTCTGAATCGTCATTTTTGTGTACGTTTCGTGTGCTATGTCCGTAGTCTGTCTCGTTTCGTGTCCAATGGGCTTTGTGTGGTGCTCTCGGCTTCTTTTTTTTGTGTGCTTGTGGCTTGTTGAATCCTCCTCTTTGTGTGCGTCCCGTTTCTTGTGCAATGGGATTAAATCGTCCTCTTTGTGTGTGTCCCGCCCGTTGCTTGTGTGTGTGTGTGGGGGGGGGGGGGGGGTGTTTTGCTCGTGTGGCGCTGTGTGCGTCGCCTGCGTTTGACTCCTTTCTTCTGTGCTCACTCCTTTTTTCTGTGGTCTTGTCCGACTCTCGCGGCGCCTCATTTCTTGGTGCGCCTGCGCAGTACGTCTTTTTGCGGCTACGGCCCATGGCCGGATGTCCCTGCGTCCATCCGGTTTAGCATTCTCGGTTAGTAATATGGATTTTAGTGAGCAGGGTGTGGTCATGAATGAGCATGACCGGACCAAGAACAGATGGAAAAGGTACTTTGAAAAGCTGTTGAATGTGGAAAATTCAAGGGTAGTATTGGAGATGGAGTCCCAAATGATGAGCTAGTACCAGGAATACTGAGGAAGGAGTTAAAGGAGGCACTGAAAAAAATAAAAAATGGAAATGAGACCAGATGAAATACCAGCAGGCACGTGGAAGAGTTTAGGAGAAGAGGGAGTAGATGTGTTGTGGGATCTAAAGTAGAAGATCTATGAACAGGAGGGAATACCAGAAGAGTGCAGGAAGAGTGCGATTCTATCCATTTATAAGGGAAAAGGAGATATTCAGGATTGTGGAAACTGTAGAAGGATAAAGCTGATGTCACATATGATGAACATTTGGGAAAAGGTTATAGAGAAATGCTTAGAGAAGAGACCACCATAGAGGAGGATCAGTTTGGTTTTATGCCAGGTAGAGGAACAACGGATGCAGTATTTGAATTGAGACAGCTGAGAGAGAGACATCAAGAAAAACAGAGAGGCTTGCATATGGTGTTTATGATAGAGTGCTACGTCAAGAGGCCTGGAGGAGCATGAGACAGAAAGGAGTACCAGAGTATGCATGTGAGGATTGTCCAGGATATGTATGAGGGAGTGAAAACTAGAGTTATAAGCAGTGCAAGATCAGACAAGATCCCAGTTAGTATAGGTCTGTACCAGTCCTTTCCTCTTTGATCTGATTATGCATGTATTGATTAATGGGATAAAAGACCAATATCCCCGTCCATGCTTTTTGCTGATGACATTGTGCTGTGTAACACCAGAAAAGAGAAAGTGGAAAGGAAGTTGAAAGAATGAAGAAGAGCTTTGGAAGATAGAGGATTTAATATGAATGGGAAGAAGACAGAATATATGAGGTTTAATGATGACCAGGATTCAGAAGTTAGCCTGCAGGGAGAGCAATTGAAAAGAGTGGATATGTTTAAATATCTAGGATCTGTGGTAGACAGTGATAGAAAGTTTGATGTAGAGATTACTCATAGAGTGCAGTGTGGATGGAACAATTGGAAGAAGGTATCAGGAGTATCGTATAATTGAAAAATTAAGGCAAAGGTTAAAGGTTATAAGACCAGCAATAATGTACGGAGCTGAGACATGGGCAGTAAAGGAAGTGCAGGAGAAGTGAAATGAGAATGTGGACATGGATGTGTGGAGTTACAAAAAAGAATAAGGATGTACTGACACTAGCAGTTTGTTCTATGCCTGAGTACATTTGTCAGCATGTAACCACCCCAAGTCTATTTCATTTGACTAGTGTGATTGCTAAACGTACCTGAGCATGGAAATAGATATGATGTCAATAATGTGACAGCTAAAGATAGTTCAGTTCACATTTCATTCGATGCCATTTGAGTTTTTTTATTCTCACCTTACAGATGGACATGAAATGTAGTCCAAAAGCTGCGAAATTCCTCCCTTAACTTCATATGTCTCCATAAAGCAAAATGCTGCACTGCACACTGAATAATTCTGTAGGGATGTAGAGAGTTGTCCTGCCCTACATGACTACAAAAAAAATCAAAATAAGTAAAGTCATTTTGTTTTGGCTTTACACAAAGTCACATGGTCAGGATGAAAGTGTGCCCAAGCCCAGTATGTTAAGCGCAGTGTGAGTATAGGCCAGTGGGGGAATAGGGAGAGGGGACCATCGTAATCAGGCATGATATAAAACAACATACCTAGTGTAAGTACACAACCAGAGGTACAAAAAAGTGGAAGAGGTATCTAAGAAAGTACAGGAAAGTAGGCTGAAGTGATATGGACATGTGATGAGGAGAGACAATGAATGTGTGGGCAAAAGAGTGATGGAAGTAAAGGGGAAGAGAAAGTGAAGGAGGCCAAAGCAGAGGTGGATGGTGTGGGAAGCAGCCCGGACACAGACAGGCGGACATCATTTTGTCACCCAACACATGTTTATTTACAAGCTATTTATAAATGTTATGAAGCACAACCCAGTGCCGCAGCACCAATCACCCCACAAGTCCAGGCCCTTTCAAAATGCCTTTCCTCTCTTCACGCCGCCTCCTTGCCTCCTCCAGAGACCTCGTCCTCTTCCACCCGACCCTTTTATAGTCCCCCGGATGTGCTCCAGGTGTGCTCCGGCAATCTTCCACCGACACGCCCCAGTGTGGCGGAAGTGCCGGCTGCATCCCCGGAAGTACTTCGGGTGTCCCTGCTCCTCTTCCCCCCAGCACGTTTTGGTGTGGCGGAAGTGCTGAGGTCCAGGGCTTTCCAGGCATTGGGGCACCCTCTGGCGGTGACCATGGGCCCCTACAGGGTTGAGCTTCAAAGCTCTGTACCCATGGTCCCCACAGCAACCAGGGTGGTCGCCCCCTCATGGTCTGGAGGAGGTGTGAGCCCTCCTCCGGTCCTCTTGGGCGTCCCAGCTGGGTACCACCCCCAGCCACGTGCCACTATAGTAAAAGAACATCTGAGGGAAAAGGTTATGACTGAGAAGATGCTGGACCAAGCAGACTGGAGAAGGTTGATCAAGCATATCGACCCCATATAGAAGTGAAAAAAGAAGAAGAAATTAGAGTTTTGAAACTATGTAGCCCAGTATTTTTGGATAAACCTAGGCTTCCAAATGATGGCTCAAAATTCATCACTAGAAAGTGGGCTACTATCTGTTTTAGAGTTGGTTACCAACGAGCTCTAAGTTGGAAATACAATGCCCACAAACAGGAAGGAGCTCAGTCAGTTCTAAAAGAAACAGAAAAGCAATGGTGGCCTAAGAAAATGAAGTAAAATGGGTGTTGTGGACTACAAAACAGAGGAGATGCTTGCAGAACTTTGTGGCCAGCACAAATGTCTGTAAAGAGTCTTATCTTTTTCATACATAACAGAGTAGAGACTGAAAAAGATGATTCACATTGATTAGCTATCCAAATGTGTTGACCTCTCAACTTTCACAACACAATACCAAATTTGAAACTATGCTAAAAAGTCCTAAAGGGATTGTGTAATTAATCATTCTCTATGATTCTTAGTCTTGTAATAAATCCTCAAGGCAGTGAGATCCAGCAAGTTCTATTGTTGTGTGACATTCTCTCTGCATTGACGTTGTGTGGTATGATTCCTGTCTTTTGCATATGCTGTAATTTTCCTTTTTAATATTAGATATGTTCAAGCTGTTTATCACATTTAACTAGTAATACTTGTCAATCATGGCACTTGTGAGTGGAGACATGTTGGCCGCACATGCAAATAAGAATCTCAGTGTACCCTGTGTAACATGAGAAATTTGAACTCAAACTAGATATTTGGAAGTGGTCTAATTTTTGGACTTTTTGAAAATCTAACCTTAATTTCAATGCCATCAATGAGTTATTGTGACCTACTGTAAGCTAAAATGGAGCAATGAAATGCTGAAGTCAACAGAAACAGTAGAAAAAGTAGTGCAGCCCTGCCTTTGACTGAAATAACTTTATGTAAACATTTCTGCAACTTTTTATCAATGACTTATATCTATTGACTTCTTAAGTCAGTTGTGTCAAAACAGTGAGTTTTCTTGTATGTACAGTCCTTTTTGTTTCTCTCCACCACACTTCAATGCAAATCAGATATGGATTGCAGAAGTGTTTTTAATATTCACCTTTGCTTTAGAATTAGCTTTTGATAGAATGCCTTCTCAAATATTTTTAGTATATAACAGAATTCATAACATGACATACTGTGACATTCTCAGTTCAATGGTGTGAGAACCACAGGTTGTCCTGGCAGCACTGGAAATGAGGTAAGAGTCCGACCCTTGAACATGGCGTTAAACTCTCACACTCACACTCACATAGCCACATTTCTGTTGAAGTTTTGTGTTTCACCACAAGGTGATCTTTTATAAATTTCAATCCTGCATATGCATTTTTGGTTTGGGCTCTGATGAACTCGGCAGGTTTTTCTATTTGTTACTTGAATTTGGTGGCAGAAAGCTCACATTATGCTCAACTTATTCTCCCATGCCACATCAGCCCTCCTTCTTTTCTTCACTGTCTAATCAATTCTTAAATTACAATGGTTATCAATTGATTTTGGGTATTGACACAAATTCTTATATCAACCCTTTATTAGACAAATCACCCCCACCGTTACATCAGCGTACCCCTCACTCCACCTGATCTCTCTGCACATTTGTGTCTGACCAAACTTTAATTGACTCTTTTCGATTGCTGAACCCCTCTGCAAATGAGTTTTCTTTTTACTCTGGCAGACAGCATTCCCATTCCAGAATAGATTATATTTTTATTTCACGTTTGCTCACATCCTCTCTTTGAAATGCCTGGCTTACATCACTCTCAGACCATAAGCCCGTTCTCTCCCAGTTTTATTTTTCAACAGCCCTGCCTTGAGCAGCCCATTAACAGTTTAGCTCATCACTGCTTTGTGATCCTATATTCTGTCCAAAGTTATCAAGCACTAAACCAAGAGTTTATCAATATTAATTCTGGCTCTGTGGAAGACCCTGCATATGCCTGGTTAGCAATTAAAGGGGCAATTCAGGATTTTTTTTATTAGATATGCTTCTGGGTTGGCACAGTCCTGGAGAAAAAAAAATTCTGACTTGGAATCTCGACTCATTGCTTTGGAGAAATGCCTGCCGCCATATGTTTAGTCATGATGACGAGGCCTTAATTTCTAATGTAAGAACAGAGTTAAACTCTATTCTTTTACAGAAAGCGTAATTTAACATCCACCAGACACAAGCCAGATATGCGTCTGGGGCCAGACCAAGTTAACTGTTAGCACTTTGGCTCCATAAGTGTGAAGTGTCTGCTACTATTAGTTTAATTCCGAACGCGGCTGGGCATCTTACTAACAATCCAACTGAGATCAATAGACAATTTTTTGATTACTCTAATTTATATTCTGCTCACGCTAACCTCAACCACTTTGTAATCAACTCCTTTCTGTCCAATCTCTTGGAAGACGACACCTCTTACTCTTGATGCACCTATTACTGTTGTTGAAATTAAAGAGGCTTTAGACTCCATGCAACCAGGGCCGGATGTGTTGCCACCTGAAGTTTTATCTATGTTTTGGCAGCAAATCTCAGTCCCTCTTTTCCAAATGTTTCATTCTGCCATCTCCGTTACCTGAATTAATGACTTTGTCAGTACTTCTATGGTCGCCCTTTTGTTTAAACAAGGTAAAGAGCCAAGTGATTGCTCAAGTTATTGGCCCATCTCTTTGATGAATTCCGACACAAAATTGCTTGCTAAATTCATGGTAATCTCCAAGCTAATTCACCCCAAACAGACTGGCTTTATTCTTCTTGCCAGGCAGTGGACAATATGAGACACCTCCTTCACATTATTGACACAGCACACCAGCTTCCCTCTCCTTAGATGTTGAAAAAGCATTTGACCGAATGAACTGATCTTTCTTGTGTCAAGTCATGTATCGCATGGGGTATGGGGAGGCTTACATTAATATGGTGAAGACACTCTACTCATCTGCTTCTGCTATTATTGTCACTAACTCAATTAGTTCACAGTCTTTTTGAATTTTGAAAGGAGCCTGGCAGGGTTGCCCACTATCCCCCCTCCTCTTCAATCTTTCTCTCATGCCTCTAGCTATTTCTATATGTGATTCACACCTAATCTCTCCCGTAATCTTGCATGGTACTCCCCACAAAGTCGCGCTTTATGCTGATGATATTCTGCTTTGTCTCAGTGGAGCCCCTTCTAATCTCTCATATGTTAATTTATTTGACTTCTATGAGTCTGTGTCTGGTTATAAAATCAATTGGTTCAAGTCAGCTCTCCTTCCTCTTAATTTGTCTAGTCATCAGTCCTGCTCCTATTCAGAAGTCCCCCTTTCAGAGTCTATCAGATACCTGGGGACTGACACTTCCCTGGCCCTCCATGACATTGCCACATCAAATTATAAGTGTATCTTCAGGAGTGCTAAGGACTCCCTCTCATCCTCTATCTTTCAGGTCCAGATTGACGATTATTAAATGGAACCCCCTAGTATTCCTCTATCTTGGTTCCCAATTGAAGTCAAATTGTATTTTTCCAGATCTCCCTCACTTCTCCATTTTGTCTCTGTGAAAACAAGACAGATTTCAGTAAATTTGGGCTCTGTAATTACCTATGCTTCTATTATCTGGTGTAAGGTGGAGAAACATTTAGGCCTCTGCTCAAAATTACATTCTCTCACTCCCATTTTAAAAATCCAGTCATGCTTATTGGCGGCAACCCTATTGCTTTACCAGCATGGATGCAGTGTGGTGTTTACACGCTTGGCAATATTTTTGAAGACTCTGGGCTCCGAACATTCCAATCACTACGATGTGAGTTCTCTATTCCATCTTCTCCCTTTTTCTCTTATCAGTTTTTAAGTCTCACTGTGTTTTGTTGTCTTCTTCTTTATTCTTTCTTCCTTTGCTTTCCTTTATTCAGTCTCTGTGTCCTAAGACAAAGTCTGTTTCTGTGTTATGTACAACTTTGCAGAAAACCACTCTTAAAACATTACCTGTTACTTTAGTTTGGGAACGTGATCTTCCCTCTCTTACTGTTCTTGACTGGAATATAATTTTTAAGAACATTACGTTAACATCTAAGAACCCCAATTACCAACATTCTCAGTTCAGATTTGTACACCATGTGTATCTAATGCCCCACAGATGTTTTGTTATTGGCTTATCAGCTGACCCTTTGTGTTCC
Source organism: Erpetoichthys calabaricus (assembly GCF_900747795.2). Taxonomy (NCBI): domain Eukaryota; kingdom Metazoa; phylum Chordata; class Cladistia; order Polypteriformes; family Polypteridae; genus Erpetoichthys; species Erpetoichthys calabaricus. Next base: position 44,492,301 of record NC_041398.2, read on the forward strand.
CTTTGTTCTTGTAAGTCCTCAGGTACATTTCTACACATGTTTTGGTTCTTTGGGGTAATGTATCAAAATTTCTCTCATCTTTTCTTTCTTATGAAATTCCTTTATTGCCTCAATTATTTCTTCTTCTGTACTTTTCTGTTATCTCTCTTTCTTCTTTCCAGCAAAGGTGGTGGGGGGGGGGGGGGGTGTTCACTGTGGGGTGGATGTTTTTTTGGTTGTAACAAAGGCGCTGTATTACGCCTGACCCAGCACAGACTCACCCTGAGGCACATGTATAAAATAAAGAAAGTTTTATTTCTCTTCAGCTGGAGGGCACGTCTTCCCTGTGTCCCCCCTAGCCATAACACAGTCCAAAACAAGCATAATCCAACACAACACTGGCGGCCACCCCATATCCCAACAAGGCTGTGGAGAACTCCATCTCCCATGGAGCCCTGCGGGAAGCTGAGGTACCACCATCAGCCAGGGAGGCTGCCACCAAGTGTCCCAGGGTAGGTATTGAGCAGTCCATGGTTGCTTCCCCGGGACATACATTGAAGGGGCGTCCATGCCCGACCGGGTCCGCCACATAGTACAGTGGAACCTCGGTTCACGAACATCTCTGAACATGTACAAATCGGTTTACGACCAAAAAGTTTGCCAAACTTTTGCATCTTTTCACGACCACACACTCGGTATATGAACAAGCCAGTTTCCCTTTTGGTTTGTGCGCGCCGATGATTTCCGCACATGTTCAGTTTCTCCCTGTGCATACAGTTTGTATGGTCTGGAACAGATTAATTGTATTTACATACAATCCTATGGAGGAAATTGCTTCGGTTCATGACCAAATTGGGTTACGACCAGAGTTTTGGAACGAATTATGGTCGTGAACCGAGGTTCCACTGTATATTCTAATGTACCTTTCTGTGAGCTGTTGCAATTGCTTATGATTTATACTTTGTTAATAAAAATTTGATCACAAAAAAAAAAAATCCTGCTTATACATTCCTTTTTGAAAGCAGCGGTGCCTTCTCTCGTCTCTCATTTGGACCAAGTTTGTGCAATCACATTTCAACAATTGATTCATGATGCCTGAGATTGATCATTTCAGATGCTTTGATAATAACCTGGAGTTATTGGAGATCTGCTTGAGTTTCTTTAGGTGGACTGGATTTAGTGAGATGGCATGCTCTGAGTAGATTTCAGTTTTCTCCGTTTGTAGCTAATATTCATACAGGTAGTTGTTCCATGAAAGTCTGGCATCCTAGAATGTCTTGGACAGAGGTAGGTGTTTTGAACATTGTAGATAGGTGTGAAGACAGGGAAGAATTCTGAAAATTCAACAACTCTAAATTGAGACAGCTGGTACATATGTGCAGCAACATATTGTTCTGAGATGTTTCAGGTAAGGTAGTTATACTCACTTAAGGTGGTGCCACTTTGCATGCTGATGAATACATGAAGACTCTGTACACTTGATAGTAAAGAGCCTAAACAGACTGAAAAAAAACCTGAGAGTGGTCTCCCCTAGACTTTCTCATATACTCAGATATGGAGATGGATATTTGAGGTGCAAACCGCAAGACAATGATTATATTTTTATATTATGTACTGTACATTAAAGAACCATCAACATCAAATCATATCAAATTAGTAATATATTGAACAATTATTATAAAAGTAAAGTTGAATAAATCGGACTCTGGAGCTGCATGAATAAAAGGTAAAGTATCACTTCCGGTTGAATAAAATAGCCCAGAAGTTGATAGATATCTGTTTTGTACGTAATACTTGTATCCAAAATTTGGTTGACCTAAGTACGAAACGTACTTCGTATATGAAAAAGTCAGGGAAGTCTAAAACGTCAAAATCCATCAAAAACTCGACATTGAATCTTTGGACGATTACAATACTTTCCCTGTACTTTATGGAGGACTATTTCGGACAAAATTAAATAAATAAATAAATAAATGCGCAAATAAATTAAAGTTCTGTGAAATGTGAGCATAAATAAATAAATGTATCATGAAATGAAGCCTTAATAAATAAATTTGCCATGAAATGAGAGCATAAATAAATAAATGTGTCACGAAATATGTTTTTTGTTGCTTATTTATTTATTTCATTTTGTCCGTAACATTCCTCCAAACCATCATGAAATACGAATTGAAATAAAACTGTCACTTTCACTCGTTAAAGTTGAGAGGGTGGGCTCTAACACACCCTCTAGTTATTGATTGGTTAATCGACTTCTGTATATTGGCTATGCCTAATTCAACATGGCTGTGTGTGAGATGGAAGTAAACAAGATAGCACAAGAATTAATTAGAAAAATGCTTACTACTGCCGATGAAATGGATTCTGCCGAAGATATCACATATTTCAGAGAGAGAATTGTTGCAGAGAAATGGAAGAATGCAAGAAGACTGACGTTCCAGTTTGAATTAAATATCACACATTTTACTTAACCATGTAATTTCACATTTATGATCTTTTCACACTGCTGACATTATTCTGCAAAACCAAAATTATTTCTCTCCTTCCATACTTTACATTATGTTAACTGGGCTACTTATTTGTGGTCTAATAATATTACATACCTGTGAAGGAGATCCTCTTTTCTCCAAGTCCAGAGGCAGCAAGGCTCGCTTTGATAAACACACTTGGTATTTTGGTAGAAGTCTGGTCACTTAGACAACAAAAATTATGTGTGTACATTATGTGATGTACTATGCTTGGAGAAGGCATCCTTCTGGTAGACCTAAATTGCCTCCTTGGGTTGTTTGAGCCCCCATATGGGGCAAATAGCCGTGCTACCTCTGCTGTTAATTAAAAGAAGCAACACATTTAATAGTTTTTAACAAGATAAAATTGAATGTGTTCAATAAATGTGCTCATCACTGTATTTCTTTCACTGCAACACTGAAAGCCCAGTTAAATGTAGAGGAGAATCATCCTTTCTGGAATGTGGGCACCATGTTTTGAGGATTGTTTAGGAAAGCTAGAAGTAGCAACATACTACAAATAACTACAGAAGGGTAAAACTGAATTAGGATACCAGGAAACACTGTATAAAAAATATGCTCACTAAACTGCAAGGAACCACAGGTCTTAGAGAAAGAGAGAGAGAGAGTATAAATAAATGTTTAAAACCTACTTTAAACAGTAATTATGGGGGGTGGTGAAAAACAAAGAAAGGTGTTGTTTAATTACGAAAAGGGGGGAAAAAACAGGTAAAACAACAACAAAAAAACCCCCAGAAACCAATTGTATGAAGAATACAAACTGAAATGAAAATGAATCAAATTTTTATATATAAAAAGTGGTAGAAAAAGCAGAAAAAGGCAAAGGTAGTAGACTAACAATTACATAGAATAAAAAATTAAAAATACAATTACATGAAAAATATAAACAATGTGATATAAGAAAATAGAACATATTGGTAAACATAGAAAAATAATTAAGAAAAAAGTAAAAAATGAAATACAGTCACATATTGAGAAATCAAGGAAAAATACATGCATAACAACATAGGAAATTAGTAACGGAAAGCTATTTAATAGCATGAAAAATTAACTCAAAATTGTTTCCACAGTCTTTCTGCTGTGGGTTACTGAATGTACTAAAACAAACACTTGCAACAATACATGTGTATAACATACCGTTAAGTGAGAAGAAAAACAACTGTTCATATTAAAGTTTATTATCCTAAAAATGCACATAAACCTGTTTTGTTTCCTCCACATCCTTTGCATCAAATTAATTTCTGCATTCTCAGTCTACCAAAATCACTTGACAGTAGGTGAAAACTGCATTTTAAGATAACCACTGTTCAATTATACTCATTGTAACAAAGTGAATATAAAGAGGCGAGTATGTTTATAAAATGATGGCTCCAACTCAACTATTGTGCGACATTCACAAAATATTTCTGTTAGATTTAATAGCTCTTCAGTATTCAGCAACTGATATTTCGTTTGTTATGTGGCTACCGTCAGGTCTTTCTGTTTACTTGTAGGCAGGTTTGTATTTTGCAGACAAATAACTATTGCAAATTTACAGCGCTATTAGCACAGCCACCTAAAATACAGTAGTATATCTTGAACAGGAGTAGAGTGAGTACTCGACAAAGTGGGGGTAGGTCTTCGGCTATCAAGTGGGGCACTTACAGCTGAAACCTCATGTGCTGATTCCTGAGGGGATGAAGAGGTTAGAGCTTCCTGAATTAAAACTGCCGCTTCACGTAGCAACTCTGGGCAACTTTTTGTAGCAGTCATATTCGCCATGGACACTCACAAGCACAACTTTAAGCATGCGCTTTGGTACCTTGAGAATCATATGTCTCATAGTTCGATTACTCTAGGCTGAAGGTAACACTCAACAAATCAATAACTAGAGGGTGTGTTAGAGCCCACCCTCTCAACTTTGACGAGTGAAAGTGACAGTTTTATTTCAAGTCGTATTTCATGATGGTTTGGAGGAATGTTACGGACAAAATGAAATAAATAAATAAGCAACAAAAAACATATTTCGTGACACATTTATTTATTTATGTTCTCATTTCATGGCACATTTATTTATTAAGGCTTCATTTCATGATACATTTATTTATTTATGCTCACATTTCACAGAACTTTAATTTATTTGCGCATTTATTTATTTATTTATTTAATTTTGTCCGAAATAGTCCTCCATAGTACTTCACATATGAGACAGTTAAAAAGACTCAAAGGTGTAGTTCTTCTTGCAACCACTAGATGCCACTGTTGATTAGATATTCAGTATACACTCCGTCTGACAGAAGAGTAGCTTAGATCCAAAGGTCCTTAAACCCTTAAGAGGATTATAACCATAGTCACTGCAGAGCCATAAGTGTAATAATGGTCATATATTAAAAATAGTAAATATTACTAAAAGAGAAAAGTGGAACACAAACATGTTATAATTGTATTGTCATATTTGCTGCTGTATATTCGGTGCGCTCAGGTGAAGAATGGGACAGAACTGCCAACTGATCACTGCCTGGTGGCGATTTGAGTCACGTGGTGGGGGAGGTGCATGGCAATGATATTTTCATAACGAGAACTAGAACTAAAAATATTGTTTTTCGTTTTACAAGAATGAGAACTGAAATTAAGGCAAACGGAGAAACTAAAACTAAATAAAAATTAGTGATATGTGAACAAACTAAAATGAGAATGAAAATTGAGTACAAACAAAAAAAAAAACAGCAATAGCATTTTCGTTTAATCCGGTTCAGTCACCTTGAGCCTTCAGTTATGTTGCGCTGTTCACCTTTGCTCTTGTACCTTGGGCTTACTATAGTCACGTGGCGCAACTTCCGTAAAGGACTTGTTTGTTTGTTGAGCATATTTGGTTCATCGGATTGAAGCAGTAAGCAAGTGTGGTTGCCATGGGTGAGTTTTGCACAGATGTTTGCAGGTAGAAAGCAAGAAAGTAACGCACGGAAATACTTTAATTACAGCACAGAAGATAATAAAAGCAAATGTAGCATGCAAGAAGAAGAAAAGAGTCTCGGTGTTTCAGTACAGGACCAACTGGATCAGTACTTAGTGGAAGTCCAGCACTTCTCTGGCACCTTGACTGCACTTCAGTACAGGGGCGTGCGATCGGGGGAGGCATGAAAAGTTAAAAACACTACTAATTATAAAATAAACTTGTTCACTGTTCTGTGCTATACATTTGTTTTCTGTATGATTCCAATGATTTTTCTTTTTTTACCGTCAGAATCACTCGGACTGCGCTCTCCCTCATACACTGGGTCAATGCATGCAGTTGGCGCATGCCTGTTGCTGCCTCTCTGTGTGTCGCCAATATAATGTTTGCAGACACGTTTATTATACACCCTGACTTTCCACAGTCTGGCTAATGTATTTAATGAATGTATGTGATATATTTAGTCTTGCTGATTGGAAATAAAACCGCAATGAAAAGGCACAAGGTGAGGCAGACAGTACACTGCCGCCCTGAAGGGGGCGCATTTGAGCCCAATGGGCGCTCGTTGCTGCTGCTGTTCAACGCAGAGGCTCAAGTCGCCAATAAGTTAGTGATATCAGAAAGTCAAGTGCATTGCAGCGGTTCGTTTATTTTTATTTTTTCTTCCAACTTCAAAATGGAAGATTAAGACTTTTAAAACTAAAGGAAAACAAGGAGGACATTTACAAGAAAGTGACGGAGATTTTCGTGGAGAAGGATAGACGCATGGACTTAATTCACAAATAAAGGTAAGATTATGGTCTTCAATTTTATAAAAAATGGGATCAGACTAAGAAAAAAAATCCAATATTTAAAGACTAAATTTGGACCTTAAATAAAATATTCGTTTGTTCAACAAAAGGATAACAAGAAAAGCAGTCTGTATTAAATTTGATTAAAGCATAAGAATTAAAATCTTTTAAAAACAGCAAAATATTTCAATTAAGGTCAAAATTGAAATCTGTTTTTTTTGTACACCATTCTATACTTTCATTTGTATTGAGCGTGTATGAATTGTGGAATTGCAACAGCAAATTTTGAACACATGGAGGGTGAGGAGCAAATGCGCTCTCTCCGCTCTCTCTCGCCACTATAAATGTAACATTCTTTCTTAGCCAAATATGCACCTTACTTTTGTGTGTGTAAATAATGCTGATTAGATATGAAACATAACAGGTATTCAATGTGCATGCTGCCAATCGAATAGTGAATAAGATATGGGTTCATATATTTGTAAATCTGATTCTGAAGGAGTCCGTGCCTCACGAACCTCATCGCACGTCACTGCTTCAATACTGGCAGCAGAAATTGTCAATACACAGTCTGCTGGTGCCCCTCATAGTGTTGAGGACCTCGTCTGTGTACCTCCATTACAGGCACTCATCAGGCGAATATTTTCACTGTGTGGCTATCTGTGCAATGGACGTCGTTGCAGCATGTACAAATCTCACGAAATGCATGCTTGTTTAAAGCTTAACAGCAACGTGCTTGCACAGACTGGTTTCTTGGGTTGACACATTTGATTTTGCTGACTGCACTCATTAGGCCACTTAATCTGTTTGTTCTTTGATAGTTAAGCTGTGTTTAACAGCATTATGAACTGCGAGTGTATTTTGTTGACTGAAACATAACTTGCATTGAAATATGTGTAGGCCAGCATTTGTGATTTTGCAACAGAAAAAAAAAAAACTAAAATTGTACTAATATTATATAAAAAGGCCAGAACTAAATAAAATAAAAACTAAAATTTTAAACACAGAACTAAATAAAAGTAAAAATTGTTGACTCCACTGAAAACTAGAATGAAATAAAAATATAAATTAATTTTATAAAATAAAATAAAAACTAAAATTAATATCAGAACTGAACAGAAGAGCTGTGGACATAAAACCTCGTTCAAAGCCTCGGTTGTGGAAATGGTTACCAGGAGCTGCTCCCCAAAGAACATAGGTGGCTCTCAAGGTGGTGACCCAAGGACACAATGGTAGACACCAGAGTTGAAGAAGGAGGTCTTCTGTATATGGTTAGCAAAAGAGACCCCTGAGGTAGCAGAAGGGTACTGACAGCCCTAAAGGACTGTGGCCTTGGTGGTCAGGGAAGCAAAAACCTGGGTGTGGGAGAAGTCTGGAGAGACTATGGAAAGTGACGATCAATTGTGCTCAGAGAGGTTCTGGCAACCCATCAGGAATCTCAGAAAGAGAAGGCTGGGCATCACCTAGGCTGTTCTCAGCAAAGGTGAAGAAATGCTGACCCGCATGTAGTCTGGCAGTGGAAGGAACACTTTGAGGAGCTCCTGAACACAAAGTACACACCCTCTGTGGAATAGGGGGAGCTAGAAGCCGATGGGATCAATGCCCATTTCCCTGGGGGAGGTTACTGAGGTAGTCAAGCACCTCCACAGTGGCAAGGCCTCAGGGGTGGATGAGATCCACCCAAAAATGCTGAAGGCTCTAGATATCGTTGTTCTGTCATGGCCGACACATCTTTTCAATGTTGTGTGGTCGTCTGGAGCAGTGCCCATGGAATGGCAGATGAGGGTGGTGGTCTCCAGTTTTAAAAAGGAGTAAAGTAGTGAGGAAATAATTAATTGATGTTGTTTCTTGTATTTACCTTGCCTTAATTAACTTTATTTATAACATTTTTCAGATGAGCTCTATCATTATTATTTATTATTCAGTAAACTGACTACAAAAGGCTGAGTCATGTAGCTAAATTATTCCTACAAATGTATGCACTATTTAGTGTAGGATAAGTGCTAATGAAGAATTTGGTGAACAGTCCAAAAGTTTGGCTGCCAAATGATTTTGTACTGAATGCTGAAGTTAGTCCTACAGCCTGTTTACTAGTTTTGATATTTTAATGTGTCCTTACAGTTAATTTTCACTGGTTCAAAAAACACAAACTCCCCATGCTCACTTTTTAAAATGATAGGGACAGATACAACATAGACTGTTTCAGAAGTTAGGGACATGAAACGTTTATCTGAAAAGATTTAACAACATGAGTGTATAGGGACACGCATGGAGAATACGGTCAAGTTAGCCTTGTTAGACAGAGTGAACATTGCTATGCAACTAGATGAAAGGTACAGGCTTGCGGAAAAGAAACACAATGAAGAGGTGGATAAGAATATGCACATTTTATCCAAAACTGTATTAAATTCTGTGGGGAATTTGAACTTGCCTTGTGGGGCCACAATGAGACTGAATCCTCAGACAACCCTGGCGCTTTCATGGGTTTAGTTGATCTTGTCACGGAGGAGCACCTTAAGACTGCTACTATTTTCAAAGGCACCTCAAAAACTGTGAAAAATGAACTTCTGAACTACATGCTGTCAGTTATTAAAGATTACATTCTAGAGGAATTAAAAAAATACAGATTTTCTTGCTGTTCAGGCAGAGAAGACAACTGACCTTTCTACTCACTGTCAGTTGGTACTTGTGCTATGGTACGCTGACATCCAGAACAATATCCAAGAATGTTTTTTCGAGTTCATCCCTCTTCAGAATGCCACCACTGACACAATCACCACAGCACTGTTGGAGAGACTAAACATTGTCCTCCCTGCAGGTAAAGAAAGCAAAGTAATCACTTAGGCCTATGACATGGCTGCTGTGATGTGGGGGGACACAGATGGAGTGCAGCATTAAATAAAGGATGTCTACTGAAGTGCACACTGCATCCACTGCTGTGAGCATCAGTTGAACCTCATCATGCAGTAAGTACTATCACAAATCCCCAGGATCAGTACTTTTTATCAGACGTTGGTTGATTTACTACATTCTTCTCCCAGTCATTCAAGCGAACCACCATGCTTGATCAAATCCTGGCATCTCAGACTTCCTGACAACACTGTGGAACTTCCACAGTTGTGCTGTTAACACATCTGCACAAGGATGACCTTATCAGGTGTTTCCAGGCCATCAGAGGCTCTGGTAATTTTGATCCCCAAACTGTCAGAAAGGCCGGGGGCTTTGAGAGATGATGGATGAGGATTTCTCACAAGGTGAGGATTTCAGCTTTTTCCTGGCACTGTTTAACAAGATCATGCCACATGTGGACATGCTGTGTAACCAGATGCAGAAGAGGAATATCAACTCTGTCTACATCACAGGAATCATCCAGATGTTCACTGACAGCATGTAGATAATCAAGTAAGTAATTATTTATTATTGACTAAGAAAATTCTTATTAGGAGAAAATTGTTTCAACACTAGGATATCCAGTTAGGAAGGTAATGTAAGGTAGATATTTTTCATTAACACTGCACACAATGACAGACTAATTTTATGTCTCCCAGTAGGTTAGTTTCTGAACAGTAATTATGGATGGTAACTTGGGTTTTGGATCAGGGATTCCATTCCTTCTCTGCATGGGGAATTCAGTGAATCTGTGCAGCAGCAACAGCCAACAAAGAAAGAGAACACTGGGACAAGGAGAAGACCAGAGGTTGGCTACGGAGGTAAGGTTTAACATAGTTCTGAGAGTTGGTCTCGTCTGTTACACACTGTAAAAAAAAAAAGTTAACAAAACTCAAATAAGTTAGTAAACTGCAGAATTTATAACATGAAAGTTCACAGAATTCATAATTAATTGTACTGTTCCATTTTGCTAGTTTACTTAAAATATCAAGTTGAGAAAACTCAAATACACAATTAAAGGGGTACATAAAAGCTGCACATGCTCAGTTGAGATGCACTGCTTGGAATTTGTCCAAGTTTGGGGAATCTGCATGGCTAGCTGGAGCACGTTCTGAGTTTGAGGTAAGTTATTTTACAATGTATCACTGAATATATGTGTTTAAACATGATTTCTATAAAACATATTACGTTAGTTGCTGGTTTGACATTGTTATGATCAATTTTTGTCATAAACTAAACAACCCTACAAACGAGTATACAGTAGCCCACGTGAGTAAATTCTGGGCAGCTTGTACTGAGAGTGTTTTTCAACCTAGTTTTTCTCAATTGTCCCCTTTGAGAATCGAGCACATTTGTCGGACTGCGTGTGTTTGTGTGTGTGTTTTTGGGAGTTCCATCCACGGAATACGCCCCGCTACTATAACAAACAATGAAAATTCACGACCCACTGGCGGCAGCTCACAATGGGACTGTTTGAGAAACACTGAACTATGGCAAACCAATTTACATATTCATTTTATACTTTGTTGTGTAATAAATTACCGATTTACATAATGGAAAGATATGGAAAATATATAACTGACTGAATAAAATGTTTGGATTTTTGTATGCGTGACTTGAGCGAGGCGTGGGAATGATGGTAAAATACAAGAAAGAAAGGACCAATAAGCAAAAGTTTGTCTGAGATACACTTGCAGTGATTGGCTGTAATGCCTTTTTTCTAGGAAATATACAGTATACGCAATGCAGGATGCAAAGAAGTGGCAGTGAATTCAAGAAAGTGAAGGCTTGAGTGTGGTAAATACAGTCTGAAAAAACCACGATGATCAGAAGTTAACATCTTGCCTGACTACTCACCTGGGGAAAACGAAGACACACTGGACAAGGAAAGAGGCAATTAAGGCAGAGATGGAGAAAAGGAGTCCAAACCTTACATTTATAAATACGAGTATGGAGCGGACCTTTTCCCTGCGCTGGAAAGAGGTAGTTGAGCAGGCACCTCCTGTTGCCCTAGTCAAAGAAAGATGGCATGCACTGTTCTTGGAAAATCAGGTTAGTATGTGGAGTGTGCTACTTTTAAGAAGTTTTATACCCTTCTTTAAGAATGGCTAACTGTCAGTCTTTCACTAAACTCCCTTCTTTTCTGTTTCTCTCAAGATATGCTGTGAGTTTAACAGAATTACAAGTGTGCACCTGAAGAAAGAATTTCTTACTGCATTAGACACACATGCCCCAGAGCTCTTGAAAATGCACAGAATCCGAAAAGCATCTTCTGGAGAACAAATGCAAGTTCTTCTTGATGAGCTAGACAAGCAGGTTTGTTGTTCAGATCTAGCAAACCTTTCTTTCTACTTATAGTGGAAATATGCTTTCAAACCTGTTCGTTGTCATCAGCCTGACAGGGGCTTAATACTCATTCAATGAGTTCAGTAAGATTTTTACAAAAATGGTCTATACATAGACCCCATTTGAAAGTTAACAATCCCATTTTATTTAACCAATATACTGAACCAATCCATTCTAATGGTAAAGACCACATTATAAATTTGATAACTGAAGAAAATCATAAACGTTATTCTGTTCATCATAAAAACAGATATAAGACACCAACATCTGTAAGTGTTGAGTGTTTGATGTCACATTCAGAATTCAAATAGAAATTATGTTAAATAAAGTAATGGGGGGTGTCGGATAGTGCGGGGCTATAGTTAGTTTCTTCATTGCTGACTTTCTTTATTTTCAGACTTCAGACATTATAAAGCACAGGCATGCTGTTGCCCTAAGAGGTTTCCCCTTGTTTTTAAGAGATGATGCCAGTAAAATTCGGAAGACCTGTTTTGTAAGTACTGCGGTGGGTTGACGCCCTGCCCGGGATTGGTTCCTGCCTTGTGCCCTGTGTTGGCTGGGATTGGCTCCAGCACACCTCCGTGACCCTGTGTTTGGATTCAACGGGTTGGAAAATGGATGGATGGTTGTTTTGTAAGTATACATATTTTTAAAGTGTTTGGTTTACATCATTTAAAATGTGTTCTGTATAATCAGTACACCATCATGTATAAAAATGATTTTACATTAAAGTAATGTCATATTCAGGATTTCTTTCATGACAATCACGTAAATGACTAAGCATAACTGTAATGAGTTGTTTTACTACTTAATAGTGGTGTATTATAAACCTGGTGTTGTCTTACTGGTATTGTATGTTATACAATATACAGTACATCCATTAAACAAGCCATTACATTTATATTTGTTCAATATTTGCCACCAAGGCTGGATACAGAGCAGAGTTAGTACATGTTTAAGAACTAGGACTGCAACTTATGACCAGTGTTCTCCAGCCATATTACAACATCAGTGCTTTACAAAAATAACACTATCCCTGCTAAACAAGTGGTTTTAGTGTTTCATACAGACTACAGATTCTGAAGAGACCTTCACAAAGGATGTGAAAATGGTAATCCTTACAGTCATAGATGATGGAGTTGCTCAACATTCACAGACAGATACTGTTGACTTTGCCATTGTACTTGAAGTCAACATTGTCATTGAAAGTATCAGTGACTTACCAACTGCATTTTTTCTCCTAATTGGCCTGCTATTTGCCCTGAACCCTGAATATCCCAAAGAGATGAAAAACACTTTTGAAGTAATCCAGAAAGTCTTTCTAGGGAATGGCAGCAGTTACTCAGCAAGGGCTCTCTCTTTCAAAAATAAGCTCCTGCAATAATCCCCTGAGACCTGTCCCTTTCTCCAGAGACATTTGAAATGCGTATGGTCTTTTGGTTCCTTTTTTCCAAATTGTTTGTATTTCTTTTACTTTTTGGAAGGCATATTTCCTACATTCCTTTTAGCCCTTCTATAGTTTACATCTGGGTAAGGTTGGCACCCCATATGTTCATAAGATGATAAAACTATGTCTATTTGTTTGTGCATGAAAAAGAAACATTTATACTCCTGCTCTTTCTGAGAAATTAACTATTACATATTAAAAACTTAAAGGTCTGCATAAACAAACCAGACTATTTTCAAGATTCATAGGGTGCTTGATAATGTCACTTGTTTTAAAAGTAATATTTGATTTCTTAAAGTGTATAAGCACAAATGTTCCTTTTTTCATTCACAAATGAAACAGTTTTATGAATTTTCTAAACATATGGGGCGCTATTTTCATGCAGGTTTTGTTTGTGCATTGTTTATCTGTTTGTATAATTGCATGGTTTATTTTCATATTGTAGGCTGTTTTAAGTAGTACTGTTAAGAATTTATTTTTACTTTTAAGAAATTGTTCAGTTGTATAATGTGAGGTTTTAATGGCATTTTTTTAAATAAGTAATGTGAAAATGTAAGTGTTTTGTGTGATTTTACAGTACTAAAGCCAATTAGTACAACATAACCACTCCACAACACAAATTCATAAGTTACAGTAACTTAAATGTATAATAATCCATATTACTAACCGAGAATGGTAAACCAGATGGCATGGACGCAGGTACACGGCGATGGGACCATGAGACGTACTGCGCAGGCGCGTACAGCACACGTCTCATAAACCGCAAGCGAAGTCGTATCCACCGCGCACAAAGGAGTCACGGCCCAAAAACGAAAGAGCTCAACTGACGTGAATGAGAAATGAAGCAACAACGCGCCCATAGCTAACGACTACCGACACAGCCACACAAAAAAGAGGATTCTGCGCTGCAGCCCAGATTCAAATTGAAGAATGCTACGGAGGCCCCACAGGTCCACAAAGAGAGTATGGAAGGCGTTGTAAAGTATGAAAGGCAAAGGCGCCTACACAGCATAGTACGGAAGGCACAGGCGTCACCGCCATATTGTGAGTGGCACTACTGCAGAGTGAAGGCGCAGGCATCAGCGCCATATTGTGAGTGGCACTACTGCGGAGTGAAGTTAGGAATAATGTGCTGCTTGGGATTGTACTGCATCGTCTCCAGTTGAGAGCGAAACTGGGAGGGAATGCAAGTGATGCATGTGACAATAGCTCATTGATTCCAGAAGATCCACTGAAACTGGAAATGGCCTTGCCTTCTGCATTTTCATCTATTCCTCGCGAGCCAGGAGTATTGGCTGTAACAGGGCTTGTCACTTCACCTGCAGAGCACGAAGTACAAAACAATCTGTCGAAACTGAAGGTAATGATCAGTGCAATGGCCATGGCCACTGTTCAAGATATAAAAGAGCTCAAGAAAGATATAAAGAAAAATATAAAGAAAGAAATAAATGGTATGCTCAAGACAAACGAGATGCTATGGCAGGAGCTGTGTCAGGATAATAAAGATGTGGAGAAACATGTATATAATCGCTTTGAGGCAGCCTTTAATGGGGTGGGGGGAGAGAAAGAGAGCAATCCATCTCTAATCTATGCTTTGAATTTTTATAATTATAAGTGCCAATGTAACAATAGGCTTCATGGCAATAACCCCTGGGAAAATTGCATGGAAATTAAGGTCAAAGCTGTCTTATTTTCAGTTAAGACTAAAAAATGACAACAAAAGTTCAGAAGCAATGTCTCCAAGACTGGACAGTTAACTTTGTGAGCTGGAATGTTAAAGGCCTGAATCACGAATTAAAGCAAAAGAAAGTATTCTCTCACTTAACAGGTCTAAATGCTAAAATAGTATTTTTTACAGGAGACCTACTTATTAAGCAAGGATCAGTTTCAGCTACACAGAGACTGGACTGGCCAAATATTCCATTCCAGCTATAAAAAGAAAACTAGAGGTGTGGGAATTCTCATACTGTAGATAGAACAGTCTCATTTGTAGTATGAGATGTAGTATCTGATCCAGAAGGGAGATATGTGATCATCATACGTAATTTATTTAACTGTAAATTGATTTTGATAAATATTTATGCACCCAATGTCTATGATAGGGAATTCAAGCAAAATGTATTTGCATCCATTCCCAATGTGAACACTCATAAAATTATAATAGCTGGGGCCTTTAATTGTGTTTTAAATCCAGACCTACAGTAGATAGATGTCATCACCCCTGTGGCAGGAGACCTAACACTGCAAAGACAATTACACAGTTTTTAACTGACCGCCACTTATCAGATCCCTGGAGATTTCTAAACCCAAACTCAAGAGCATATTCCTTCTACTCACCAGTGCATCATTGCTACTCAAGAATTGATTATTTCTTTGTAGATAACAACTTCTTGCCTACGAATAAATTGTGTAAGTACGATGCTATTGTTATTTCTTACCATGCCTCCTTGATTTTGGAGCTAAAATCACTATGCCCCACATACTCATCTTGCAGATGGAGTCTTAATTCACTTTAATTAGCAGACGAGAACTATACAGAATTTATATCCAAGTAAATCAATTTTTTTTAGAGAGAAATACATCCTCGGAGGTTTCTACAGGAACACTCTGGGAAACCCTGAAGGCCTTCTTAAGAGGGCAGATTATCTCTTATCTTTCCCACAGAAATAAACTGGAAACCAAGAAGGTATCAGAGCTAATTAGTGAAATTACTTGAATAGATCAAGAACATGCCAGGTGTCCAAGTGAGGAGCTTCATAGGAAAAGGCAGGCTCTGCTTTCAGAACTCAACCTCTTAACAACTAAAGAAACTGAACAACTCATACTCAAGTCATGACATTATTATGAACATGGAGAGAAAACTAATAAGATCTTAGCTAAACAAATCCACCAGCAGTTACCAATACAAACAGAGACAAAATCATTGACCATAAAAATATAATGCACACATTTAGAGACTAATATATATCCTTATATTCTACTGAGATTAAAGAAGACAAGACGCAATTTAATGCATTTCTGGATGAATTACAGAAACCACAAATAGATACTCTTAGTGCAGAAGAATCGGATAAACCTCTGGCATTATCAGAATTACTAGATGCTATAAGCTCACTGCAGAGTGGGAAAGCAGCAGGCCCTGATTGCTACCCTGTTGAATGTTATAAGAAATTCAGCTAGCTCCCATTTTTTACAGAAGCTAGAAAAAATAAAAATCTACCTCAAACTTTTCGCCAAGCATTAATTACCATCTTTCCTAAACAAAATAAGGACTTATTAAAATGTGCATCGTACAGACCATTTTCACTTCTGAATAATGATGTTAAAATACTCTCCAAAGTCCTAGCCAGAAGGATGGAGAAAGTGCTGCCTTCAGTAATATCACAAGACCAAACTGGATTTATTAAAGGCAGACACAGCTTCCAATCTTCGATGCCTGTTTTATGTAATATATTCACCAACAAAGTCAAACACCCCAGAGATATTATTATCGTTGGATGCAGAAAAAACATTTGACATGGTTGAATGTAACTACCTTTTCACTACATTGGAGAGATTTGGGTTTGGTCCGAACATTTGTGCATGGATCAAACTACTGTATACCAATCCAGAAGCTTCAGTTTGTATTAATAACATTAATTCAGACTACTTTAGACTAGAGCTTGGTACCAGACAAGGATGCCCCTTGTCACCACTGCTCTTTGCAATTGCCATTGAGCCACTGGCAATTCACTGTCGAAATGCTATTGAGATAAAGGGGATTATCAGAGAAGGACTGGAACAGGTTTCTCTATATGCAGATGATATGGTACTATATATATCAGATCCACAAAATATTGTGCCTGCAGTGCTAACAGCACTAAAAGAATTTCAAAAGATTTCTGGTCTCAGAATCAATTTGAATGAAAGTGTGCTCTTCCCGGTGAATTCTCAAGCACACAATATTAGACTGGATACCTTCCCTTTTATCATCGCAGTTTAAATACCTAGAGGTAAACATCACAAGTAAATATAAAGCTCTTTATTAGCAAAATTTTGCCATCTGTATGTAAAAAATTAAGCAAGGCTTGCACAGATGGTCAACCCTTCATCTCATTTAGCTGGAAGAATTAACATTGTGTAAAGAAAGCACACAAGAAGGTATAAAGATTTGGGGTTTCTGTCCCTGTATACTGTAGCAAAACTTTCAGATCTCACGGTCAGTTCATACATTGAACAAAGACAAAAACCAAATGACAGTCGGACAATTTATGAGGTGGGTAAGGAAGTGGAGATGGAATGCTGGGATGGAGCCGTGGTGGTAGATGGATGGTAGTGTTGTCATCAGATGGGAACCAGGGGGAAGGAGGGAACCTGGAAATGTCTTGAGTTTTAACGAGTCCGGGTGAATTCATAGTGGTGCTGCTTTGTTTTTCCTGAGGGAACAAAGAAAGAGAGGTTAGTACCCCGTCGTTTACCCTTGACACGAGGTTTTGCAGTGCACGTCGGGTCCTTAAGCCGCTCCCTATGCGATCGTGCAGGACAATTGTTAAGATGAATATCCTTCCTAAGTTTTCCTTTTTATTTCAAAACATTCCAAAATACATCAATACATCATTTTTTAAGAAATTAGATTCAACCATAACCTCATTTATTTGGAATTCAAAACATCCACATATCCAAAGGGCGACCCTACAAAGACCTAAGGCAGAAGGTGGCATGGCTCTACCTAAATTTCAGTTTTATTACTGGGCAGCAAACATACAAGCTATAGAAACCTGGACATGGACACAAATAGATGAACATATACAGGATTAGTCCACAATAGAAATAAAATCCTGCAGTACTTCATTATATTCCTTGCTATGCACCCCAATAAATACAAGTTATCGCCAATATACTAACAACCCAATTGTGCTTCACTCGCTCAGAATATGGAACCAATGTAGGAAGTATTTTAAGATAGAGAAGCTTTTATCTGTGGCACTTCTGCATGAGAACCACCTTTTTCCACCCTCTCAAACATATGCAGTTTTTAATGCCTGGAAAACATTCGGGATTAAATCACTTAGAGATCTGTACATAGACAATGTCTTTGCATTCTACGAACAATTACACTCCATATTTAACTTTCCAGCAACACATTTCTTTCACTACCTTCAAATTCAAAATTTTGTTAAACAGAACCTACCCAATTTTCTTCACATTGCTCAGTCTCAAGGACTTAGACAGCATTTCCATAATAGATAAAACTATTTTACAGTCCCTCCCTTTCAAAGATCCAAGAGAACAGTGGGAAAAGGATCTCTTACTCAACATTTCAGATAAGGAGTGGAAGGTAGCAATGCACAGAGTTCACTGGAGCTCTATATGCACAAAGCATAGAATTATTCAACTCAAAATTATATATCGAGCGCATCTTTCTTGTTTAAATTATCCAAAATGTTTCCAGGGCAAGATCCAACCTGTGAACGCTGCAATCAAGTTACAGCCTCACTTAGGCCACATGTTCTGGGCTTGCACCAAAGTCACATCATTTTGGACCAAAATCTTTAAATGCCTTTCAGGCAGCCTTGGTGTCACAATCCCTCCTAATCCACTAATAGCTTTGTTTGGTGAACTTCCAGATGGGCTTAAAGTAGAGAAGGACAATAAACTGTAATTGCTTTTACTACACTATTGGCACATAGGGTTCTTCCAATTGAGCAAGATAAGTCTAACTCTCCTGTTCTAAGTCAGTGGGTAACTGATGTTATATACTGTTTGAAACTGGAAAAAATCAAATTTGCACTTAGAGGATCTGTACAAAACTTTGTCAAAACCTGGCAGGATCTAATCAATAACATTTTAGAATAAGTATTTAAATTGAGGAAGCAGGTTTTCTCCCCTCTTTAACTCCATTTATTTCTGTTCATTTACTATTTTATCTATTCATTTGTCTTTACTAGCATAACGTTTTACACTGCTGGCCTAGCTCTCTTTCTCAGGGATGGGGGTTGATTTGTTTAGAACCCCTTCTTTTTTGTAAACTTGAGTTATGTATATGAAATGTTGTTTGATTTTAATCTGAGGTAAATCATCAGCGCTGTTACGATCAGGTCAGGTTAGGTGGGAGAGCATGCACTGGTACAGCACATCGCTGCACCCACCACACGACGAAACAGGTCAGAATCCTGGTAGGTAACCCCGACGGCAGACACGTGGTCCAATCCCCAATCACCCCCAACACCACCCCCTGCAACTTAACCAAATATCTTTCACTGCCAGGTGTTATTGGGGCATCCGCTTGGCCTGATCCAGCAGCTCATGTCCTCAACAATGAGCTGGATCACCCTCAGGGAAATGTGACACATGGTCGTAGTGCCCTCACAGGTAATGTGCCTCATTTGGGACCCTGTGAGCAACCACTCATTCAACACAAAGTCAAACCAGCGGTACCCAAGGATTCTCTGAAGAGACTAAGTACCAGTCTTTGTCTCAAGTCACTGGGCAGTGTCCATGTCTTGCAACCGTATAGCAAAACAGGAAACACCAGGACTGTAAGGACTTGGACCTTCGTCCTTTAGCAAAGATATTAGGAGTGCCACATACCCCTTTCCAGCGACCTCATGACCCCCCCATGCTCTCCTAATCTGTCTGCTGACTTCATAGGAAGTCACCAGAGACATGAATGTGACTGCCGAGGTAAGTAAACCTCTCAACAAGGTCGACACTTTCTCTGCAGACAGACACACTGCTGATGGCTGTGTCCAAGAGGTCATTAAAGGCCTGAATCTTGTTTTTTGTCCAGGAAACTTGCAAGCTCGCTCAGTCTCTTGAGAGCTCCAATAAGAGCATCCTTTGACTGGGTGAAGATTACAGCATCCTCAGCAAAGTCAAGATCAGTAAATCTTTCTTTACCAACAGATGCCCCACAGCTGCTGGACCTCATGACTCTACCCAACATGCAGTCCATGCAGTGCTGAACAGAGCAGAGCAAAAACACACCCTAATGAACCCCAGAGTCAACTGGGAAAAACACAGAGGTTCTGCCTCCACTCTGCACAGCACTCGCAGTACCAGTGTACAGGCCGGTCATGATATCCAGGAACTCTGGGGGATCCCGCAAAGTCTCAGGATGTCCCACAGGGCAGCTCGATCAACTGACTCGAACACTTTATGAAAATTGACAAAAGCTGCAAAGAAACTGCTGATAATCGTATTTACACTCCATGAGAACCTTCAGCGTTAGGATGCATTTGATGGTAGACTTCTTAGGCATAAAACAAATCACCAGAACCAAATAATATTTACCTTCTAGTTATCAAGGAGCTAGCAAGTACATATACAGTATAAATCCTTGACACATATTTGTAGGAAGTCACTACGCACTGGGGAGATTCCAAAGGACTGAAAAATGGCAAATATTATCCCTATATATAGAAAGGGTGACTGGGCATATTAAAGTGACTATAGGCCAGTAACGTGACATGCATCACAGGAAAATTAATGGAAAGAATTATTAAGGACAGGATTGAGCAACACAGGTTAAGTACAGGAGGTGTCTGAACAGTCAGCATAGGTTCAGAAGAGGGAGGTTGAGATTTACTAATATGGTGGAATTCTATGAGGAAGCAACAAAAGGATACGATCAAAGTGGAGCATATGATATGATTTATCTTGACTCTCAGAAAGCATTTGATAAGGTGCCACATGAGAGGTTGGGCATCAAACTAAATAAAGTGGGAGTTCAGGGTGATGTTTTTTGATGGGTGCAGAATTGGCTCAGACACAGGAAGCAGAGGGTGATGGTGTGAGGAACCTTACCAGAATTGGCCGATGTTAAGAGTGGTGTTCCACAGGGGTCAGTGCAAGAGCTGCTGCTATTTTTATTTATATAAATGATTTAGATAGGAATATAAGTATCAAGCTGGTTAAGTTTGCAGATGATACTAAGATAGTTGGATTAGCAGATAATTTGGAATCCGTTAATTCGTTACAGAACGACTTGGACAGCATAAAGGCATGAGCAGATTTGTGGCAGATGAAATTTAATATCAGTAAATGTAAAGTAATACACATAGGAAGTAAAAATGTTAAGTTTGAATACATAATGGGAGGTCTGAAAATCGAGAGTACACCTTATGAGAAGCATTTAGGAGTCATAGTGGACTCTATGCTATCAAGTTCCCAACAGTATTCAGAAGCCATTAAGAAGGCAAACAGAATGTTAGGTTACTGTGACACAAAGGTTATGCTCAACATTTATAATACACTGGTGAGACCTCATCTGGAGTAATTATGTGTAGTTTTGGTCTCCAGGCTACAAAAAGGACATAGCAGCTCTAGAAAAGGTCCAGAGAAGAGCAACTAGGCTCATTCCAGGGCTAAAGGGAATACATTATGAAGAAAGATTAAAAGAGCTGAGCCTTTTCAGTTTAAGCAAAAGAAGATTAAGAGTGGCATGATTGAAGTGTTTAAAATTATGAAGGGAATTAGTAATAATAATAATAATAATAATTCATTACATTTATATAGCGCTTTTCTAGTACATTGGATCGAGACTGTTATTTAAAAATGAATTCATCAAGAACACAGGGACACAGTTGGAAACTTGTTAAAGGTAAATTTTGCACAAACAAGTTTTTCTTTACACTGAGAACCATAGACACTTGGAATAAGCTACCAAGTAGTGTGGTAGACAGTAAGACTTTAGGAACTTTCAAAGCCAGACTTCATATTTTTTAAGAAAAATTAAGTGGATAGGACTGGTGAGCTTTGTTGGGCTGAATAGCCTGTTCTCATCTAGATTGTTCTAATGTTCTAAAAATGTTCTCCTGTTGCTGGTTGGTGACCAAGTGATCACAGATCCTATTGAGGATGTCCTTGGTAAGGACCTTACCCAGCACTGAGAGCAGTGTTATCCCGCTGTAGCTGCAGCAATCCAGGCGATCACCCTTCTCTTTCCAGAGAGGAATGACAAGTCCCATTTTCCAGGCAGCTGGGATGATGCCTGTTTCTCTAATGGAAGCAAAGATTACTTGCAATGCAAGGAAGACAGCCTTATCACCAGCCTGGAGAAGTTCACCACAGATTTCTGCAGCCTTCCCTGCCTTCAGCTGGTTCACCACCTGTGCATGCTCGGTGAGACTGGATGGTTCACACAGGCCCGGTTCTAGAGGCGAAGCCGCCATCGTGCCATTTAATTTCAGCTGCCCCCTCACCCTATAATACCTTCACTCGTTTTCTAAACCAATGTATTTAAAATTAAAAACTTTTTTTTGACACAATTTCCTTAATGTCAAAAAAAATTAAAGAACATTTCTTTGTATGTAGAAGAAAACTTGACTTACGCATTTAACGAATCGGCGACAAGTTTAATTAATTCCTCAGTAAAATTCCAATTAACACTACAAAATCTTTTGATTGATGTGCTGCGTACTAGAGCTGCCACAATTCACGTGTTGTGACTTGCCCATTTTTCTTTGATGCAAGTTACTGACATTCGATGGGAAAAGACGAGTCCCGCGCCAAGCCTGCGTTTTGTTGAGCGTCTATGTTCGGCCACCTTCGTGCATGCACCGTTTGCACAACCGGCAGAACCGGGCCTGGGTTCACAGCTAATTGGAGGATTAGTCTCAAGAACCAGGGACCCAAAGATGTCCAATGTCTTAGCCGGAGGATCAGCTTTAAACAGCTGCTCAAAGTATCCAGCCTAGTAGGTTTCAACTTTAGCGTTATCTGTAAGGACCCTTCCATCACCCGCCATGACTGCGACTCTCCGAGGATCAGATTGAAATTTGCATGATGCTTTGATTCCTCTGTAAGCAGGATATTGTGTCACTAGACCATAGATTGTATGTCACTTGCTCACAGATGCCTCTAACAAATGCCTCCTTATCTGCCCTCACAGTCCTTGCAGCTGTCCTTCTCAGTTTCCGGTACAGACCAGACTTGCCATCAAGACGTGCGCTGCGACTCCTTTTGATGATATCCAGGGTGCTCTGAGAGATGAAACACCTTCTTCTAGGAACACTGGCCACACCAGCACAACCCTCAGCAGCCTTCAGCATCTTGTAACTGAAGGTCTCCCACATCACATTAGGATCAGCAGTCACACCCAAGTCTGTAAGTTTCTCACACAAGTTGCATGTAAACTCATTAGAAACAGCCTGATCTTTGCATCTGGCCAGGTCCAGCCTCATTCACCTCGATGTAAGCTGGATCTTCAGAGTAGCAACATCAAGTCTGTGGATAGAATTCACAAACTGGACCCTTCTGTACACCCTGCAGTTCTGTAGGAACCTCTAGTGTCTACCCACGAGGATCTTCTTCACAGCACCACCAGCATTGGAGAACCAAGTCCATAAGGGTAGCATGAGGACCCAACATCCTCTAGTGGGACCTGTGCTCATAGCCTACGACCATGCAGCTTGATTGGCAATTGCCACAGAATACACAATTGGCAGCTCCGCCATTGGTGCTCCATTCTCTTCAGAGACGAGTGTAGGTTCACACTAAACACATGTGACAGACGTGAAAGAGCCTGGAGATGTTGTGGTGAACATTACTCATCCTGCAACATCATCCAGCATGACCAGTTTGGTGGTGGGTCAGTGATGGTGTACGGTGGCATACCATGGAGGGTGTTGCACAGACCTCCACGTACTATGCAACACCACCCTGACTGTTGTTAGGTACCGGGATGAAATCCTCAGAGCCACTGTCAGACATTATGCTGGTGCAGTGGGCAGTGGGTTCCTCCTGATGCAGGACAATGCCCGGACTCATGTGTTTAGAATGTGTTGGCAGTTCCTGGATGTCGAAGGCATTGGTGCCATAGACTGACTCACATGTTCCCCAGTTGAAAACCTCTAGGACTTTATGTATTACTGCATCCAATGTCATCAAGTAGTGCCACAGACTGTCCAGAAGCTCACTGATGCCCTGATCCAGGTCTGGAAGGAAATCTCCCAGGTCACCATATTGCGCCTCATCGGGACCATGCCCAGACATTGTCAGTAAAGCATACAGGTAAGTGAGGGTCATACACACTACTGAGTCACATTATGCATTGCTGTGATGAAATTCAAGCAAGTTAGATTAGCCTGGGATTTCAATTTTTTGACTTTGATATTTGGTGTGATGTTGAATCCAGCACCTGACTGTAAGATGGGCCAAGTACCACCACACACAAGGAGAGAAAGAAATGGAAAAGAGTAAATAAGACCAAAACAAATACAATTTCTATAATTAATTAGAAAACACTATGAGAACAATAGTTGGAGGGGATGTCAAACTTGATGCTGATCTCATTGCGTGAGGCCTTTCTAATATTAGTAGGCATATTTTCCTTGTAGTTAAAGGATCAGCCTCCTTTACTGTTTTTTTTTTCATATTCAGAATTTTAAGTAGGCCTGCATCTTGGGATCACAGTATATTTTCTGGTGTATAAACCATGATCATTTCAGTAACGTAAGATAGAGCTAAACAAGTTGTGACTTTGTATGTAAAAAGGAGAATATTAAAATGAAGAAAAAAAACAAAAAAACTTAAATGTCCATGCATCTGTTTTCTGAAGCATTGTTTTCAGTTCAGTGTCACTAGGAACATCCTGGCAGCATCAGGACAAACCATGACAGGGCACATTTAGGTATACACTCACACACCAGTTCGGTAGCCAGTTAACCTAACCAGCATACGCTGGGAAAACCTCTGTCTTAACCAGAGACAGCTGGAATGTGAATCCAGGAACCCAAAGCTTGGGTAACGACACGGATTTGCATAAAGCTGTAATAGTGAAGTCAGCAAACAGTGGAGTAAGTCCAAGAGCAAAGAGTTAGATGAAGGTGAAAATGAAGTGCTGCTCAAAAATAGAAGAAGCTGACGCTTGTGGGATTTTTTTTTCACTTACTGATATTAATAAGTAGAAGGAAAATGCAAATAATGTGCACACTGTGGTTTCATAGTGTATTGCATAACAGCTGATAGAAGCTTGAATCAAAAAATCGGTAATACTGCACAACAGTGTTTCCTTTAAAAGTGACAAATCCAGGAAGGACTGGTAAGGCCATTTCCATTATAACACTTAACACTATGCTATAATCCTGTATATATGTGGTACCGGTAGAGTGTCTAGCAGACCCAGTGCCTATATTTAAGTACCAGCGCAAGTGGAGCTCAAGTTTATGTTCATTGCCATGAGTAAATAGTACAATGAAATTCTCACTTGCATGTTTCCTTCATACTACTGACTATAATGCAATACCAACAAAAAGGAAAACACAATGAATACAATGGTGCTGATCTAATTATTAATCGTGTAGTTGCTGGGGCGGGCGGCACGGTGGCACAGTGGGTAGCGCTGCTGCCTCGCAGTTGGGAGACCTGGGGACCTGGGTTCACCTCCCGGGTCCTCCCTGCGTGGAGTTTGCATGTTCTCCCCGTGTCTGCGTGGGTTTCCTCCGGGCGCTCCGGTTTCCTCCCACAGTCCAAAGACAATGCAGGTTAGGTGGATTTGGCGATTCTAAATTGGCTCTAGTGTGTGCTTGTGTGTGGGTGTGTTTGTGAGTGTCCTGCGGTGGGTTGGCACCCTGCCAGGATTGGTTCCCTGCCCTGTGTTGGCTGGGATTGGCTCCAGCCAGACCCCCGTGACCCTGTGTATGGATTCAGTGGGTTGGATAATGGATGGATGGATGGATAGTTGCTGGGATACTGGGCATTAAATGTTTAGATTGGCACTGATAAGATGTGTCAGTCTGAGTGAGTCACTTAACCTGCTTCAACTGAAAAGCAGTCTGTTAAAAGTTTAAAATACATTACTGTTGTTATCATGGATAAAGGCTTAAGCAAAACTTAAAACAGTAATAAACCTTAGCTAGTAGTCTGTTAACAGTCTGAGTGTTCACAAACCCAATATGCTGTTTTTTGTGTCACCCATCTAAGTGTTTGTCACTGTTCTTGCTGAGAAAATGACTAACTTAATAAAACAGCTACATACATTAGTATATTCATTTATTTGCTGGAACCTTCTTGCTACGTGACATGTTTTGAATAGACACTGCATCGCCTACATATACTTAACAAGATTGCCACACAAACTCATCCCTCTAATGTAAAAGGAGCCTCATCTTGTTCCACAGCCCTGGTGGTCTAGTGGTTAGGATTTGCTGCTCTCACCGCCATGGCCTGGGTTCAATTCCAGGTTAGGGAAAAGTGGTCTTTTGCATTTGCTTCTCAGCTCTCCTGTATCTGCACACCGGACCGATTTCGTTCACTTCATGGCTCCTTACCTAGAAGGAGTGCTGTGTCTAGGTTCCATGGTATAATGGTTAGCACTCTGGACTTTGAATCTAGCAATCCGAGTTCAAACCTCACTTGATCCTTCTTGCTTTGTGACATGTTTTGAATAGACACTGCATCGCCTACGTATACTTAACAAGATTACCACACAAATTCATCCCCCTAATGTAAAAGGAACCTCAGCTTGTTCCACGTGTCTAGTGGTTAGGATTTGGCACTCTTACTGCCATGGCTAAGGTTTGATTCCCGGTCAGGGAAAAGTGTCGTTTGCTTCTCAGCTCTCCTGATCTGCGCAGCAGAACCAATTTCGTTCACTTCATGGCTCTGTACCTAGAAGGAGTGATGTGTAATGGTTAGCACTCTGGACTTTGAATCCAGCGATCCGAGTTCAAATCTCGGTGGAACCTTCTTGCTCTGTGGTACCAATTGGTTTGGTGTACAGAGACCTTCGTCCTCCCTGGCAATATTGGCCTTCTGTTCCCCAGCAAAGCACTGACTCGACTGGAGTAAAATGCCTGCGTATGGCCTGGTATTCTCGTATGGTATGCTGCATGGGGAAATGTGGCTGTGACTTACGCAGCGCAGTTCTCCCTGCTCTTTTTCAAATGGGTGTTAGCAGGTTCGGGGTGTCCCATGGACAGAGAGAGAGAGGGAGAGGGAGAGAGAGAGAGAACTAGCAGCTCGGCGATTGAAGAGAAGAGACTGGGGTGAGGGCAGAATCAAAGAGAAAGATTGGGCTGTCCAGAGAAGAAAGGGGGACCTAGGACGTGGCCAAGGGGAAGGATTTGGAAGGTCAGTCGGCATCTCCTCCCTGGTGGTCTAGTGGTTAGGATTTGGTGCTTTCACCTCCATGGCTTGGGTTTGAATCCCAGTGAGGGAATGGTGTCTCCCCTTTCTTGTCATTTAATTACCAGCCTGAAAATCTCATTGATTCCTCAGTTGTTGCTTTTGTGGAGAAAGTGCATTACTTTGCCTTATGTGTTTATATATATAGATGGAGGATCGCAGGAATTGTGGGAAAGAGGGGTCCTTTCATCGGATTGGCTGGCCCAGCACTGTTTCAGCCGTGGAATGGCCAAATGGGGGAGGCAGCTTGATGGATGAGGTCTCCAGGACTCTAAAAATATCCAAATCTTATTATGTGATATCATCTACTGTTAAATTCTGCTCCGTACTTCTAAAACTTTTATTTTTTTACTTCTAAAATTTTTTTTATTTTTTACTGTATTGAGGATTTGTTCTGTTCTGTGTATTGTATTGTATTGACCTCCTTCTTTTGACACCCACTGCACGCCCAACCTACCTGGAAAGGGGTCTCTCTTTGAACTGCCTTTCCCAAGGTTTCTTCCATTTTTTCCCTACAAGGTTATTTTTTTTGGGAGTTTTTCCTTGTCTTCTTAGAGAGTCAAGGCTGGGGGGCTGTCAAGAGGCAGGGCCTGTTAAAGCCCATTGCGGCACTTCCTGTGTGATTTCGGGCTATACAAAAATAAACTGTATTGTATTGTATATGTATATGTATGTATGTATATATATATATATATTATATATAATTATATATATATATATATATATATATATTGCACATTTACTCCTTAGGAACGTTGTAGACTTGCTCTTGGAAGCTCTGCCCAGTGTTCAATCCATCTGACCTCTCAAGTGAGTATATGAGGTGGCAACAGGAGGCACTACAACGTGAGTCCCTAAGGCATTCCAGTGTCCCCCTAGGGTGGACATTTCATGTTGTGGTTCCATGGTGTAATGGTTAGCCCTCTGGACTCTGAATCCAGCGATCCGAGTTCAAATCTCGGTGGAACCTTCTTGCTACGTGACATGTTTTGAATAGACACTGCACCACGTACATATCCTTAACAAGATTGCCACACAAACTCATCCCCCTAATGTAAAAGGAGCCTCCACTTGATTCACGTCCCTGGTGGTCTAGTGGTTAGGATTTGGCGCTCTCACCGCCACGGCCCGGGTTCGATTCCCGGTCAGGGAAAAGTGGCATTTTGCGTTTGCTTCTCAACTCTCCTGAATCTGCGCAGCAGAACCAATTTCGTTCACTTCAAGGCTCCGTACCTAGAACAAGTGCCTTGTCTTGGTTCCATGGTGTAATGGTTAGCACTCTGGACTTTGAATCCAGCGATCCGAGTTCAAATCTCGGTGGAACCTTCTTGCTCTGTGGTACCAATTGGTTTGGTGTACAGAGACCTTTGTCCTTCATGACAATGTTGGCCTCCCATCCCCCAGCAAAGCCCTGCTCCACTGGAGTAAAATGCCAGCGGGTGGTCTGGTGTTCTCGTATGGTAAGCTGCATTAGGAAATGTGACTATGCAGTGCAGGCCTCCCAGCTCTTTTTCAAATGAGTGTTAGCAGGTTGGAGATGTCCCAAGGGACAGAGAGAGAGGGGGAGATTGAGAGAGAGAACGAGCAGCTCGGCGAGAGAAGAAGAGACTGGGGTGAGGGCAGAATCAAAGAGAAAGATTGGGCTGTCCAGAGAAGAAAGGGGGACCTAGGACATGGCCAAAGGGAAGGTTTTGAAAGGTCAGCCAGCATCTCCTCCCTGGTGGTCTAATGGTTAGGATTTGGCGCTGTCACCGCCACATCCCGGGTTCGATTCCCGGTCAGGGAATGGTGTCTCCCCTTTCTTGTCATTTAGTCACCAGCCTGAAAATCTCATTGATTCCTCAGTTGTTGCTTTTGTGGAGAAAGTACATTACTTTACCTTATATATATATATATATATATATATATATATATATATATATATATATATATCCCACATTTACTCCTTAGTAACTTTGTAGGCTTTCTCTTGGAAGCTCTGCCCAGTGTTCAATCCATCTGACCATTCACATGAGTATATGAGGCGGCAACAGGAGGCACTACAACGTGAGTCCCTAAGGCATTCCAGCATCCCCCTAGGGTGAATGTTTCATGTACTGGTTCCATGGTGTAATAGTTAGCACTCTGAATCCAGCGATCTGAGTTCAAATCTCGGTGGAACCTTCTTGCTACGTGACATGTTTTGAATAGACACTGCATCACCTACGTATACTTAACAACATTGCCACACAAACTCATCCCCCTAATGTAAAAGGAGCCTCAGCTTTTTCCACGTCCCTGGTGGTCTAGTGGTTAGGATTTGGCGCTCTCACTGCCATGGCCTGGGATTGATTCCTCAGTTGTTGCTTTTGTGGAGAAAGTGCACTACTTTCCACATTTGATTCCACATTTACTCCTTAGGAACATGGAGAAAATGGCAAGTGAGGATTCAAAAAAACCATAAAGCAGGCCAGGGCCTTCACTGGCATGCCCAGAAGAGATTCATTCCAAGTCAGCCAGCCCCCACAAACTGCTATCTGTGGGCTTCAGCCTACATAGACCAATTAATGGGTTATAAAGTTGGTTATAAAAATGTAAAAATCCAAATAGCTCAAAAATGACGCATATGGGAGTGAATCCATAAATGTTTTGGTTTGTAACCAAAAGGGCAATAAAAACCTTTATGAAAGAAGATGTTTATTTAAAAATGTCAAAAGACATGCTAATACTAGCAAAACATGCTAACAGAGCTAAAATGTTCCTAAAAGGATATCTAAATCTAACAAGTCCAAATGCACAATCCAGAGACAGAAGCAATATATAGTAATCACAAAAACAGTAAATTTCAATGAAACGGCAATACTTAAAATAAGCTCCTATAACACACAGTACTTCACTATTGGATCTTCCTCTCTTTCTGACTTATTAAGTCAAGGCAAGGACCCTGGAGCAGTGACATCAGGGTGACCCCTGTGATGTTCTGTGGCCACCATATATCGCACAGCAATCTCAGAAGGGGACATCTAGTAGTTATACCAAGGACAAACCAGGGTGAATGAGAGACTCAAGACAAGATGGCACAATAAGAGACAGTTCTTTATAAAAAACATGATATATAAGTATCAAATATATCAAAAGTACAAAAAGCTGAAGTTCAAGTAGTGAATTATCACACAAACAACTCTACCCAAATGCTGTTCCTACATGCATGAATAAATAGGATGAAAACTAGATAAAAAAAATCAAAAGAGACAATATCCCCCATCTTTTTCCCTTCATGCTTCTTCAGGATACACAAAGGGAACCAATGACTCTCCAGATCAAAAAGAAAACATGGCAATATTCCCAGTCATTTTCACATCTATCTTTTCATAGATTGTTCAAGGGACCCAAGGACTTTTTCTAAAAAATTAAAATGAATCAAATTAAACTAATGTCCGGCTCATGGCATTAACCCCACTTCCAACGCTCTAGGAGATAATCAGAAAGTAAATCGCAAACCCTCCTGACCTTACTTAGGCTGCTCTAGAGGACTCCTATGCACACTTCACTAATGACGAACTTCACGGCAGACAAAAAACGAAAACGATCTCTAACATCCATCTTCCTGTTTTATACGCCCACAGAATCCCTTCCTCCAGTCCCATTGGATACCTCACTCAGCCTCTTCCAATTATCTAGTGCAACTTCACACAGTTTGTTACTAAGCGCTGTAACCCTTTAAATCTGTGATCTGCGCTTGTGTTGTATGTAGAGTATATGACCATGCACACTTCAACTTTGACTACTCTCTGGGAAGTAATCTCTTTCCTCTCTTGTACTCTTTAACTCACTCTGGAAATGGCTCTACTAGCTTTTCATCTATTCCTTGCAGTTTAGTACCTTGTGCCAGGATGCTCCCTCCTGTCCAGGCATGGACGAGATATGTAGCGCTCCACCACTTGCTTCCACACTGCCTGCAAAGCTGCCCTACCATTTCCTTCATTGGAGGTTTCAGTAGCACCACCCTCAAATGCTCAAGGTAAGCTCCCATTGCAACTATTTAACCCAAAATAAAAAGTCTATAAAACGTTACATGAATACTATAAGGCGACTCACCACAGCCCCGCCTCCAGGAGCTCCACCCACAAAACACAAGGAATGGATGCCACTTTAAAGAGGGCAATATAAATGTAATAGAGGAGTAATAAACAAAACTAGCAGAAATAACACAAAAGCATGACAAACTATAATTCATAATTAACAAAAACAGCAGAAAAACCAAAAATAAATACAAGCTGGGAAAAAAACATGGCTGGAACACAAGACTACTGCATTCTTTATGAATTCCAGTTCAGGGTGGTGGAGGCCAGATAATATGTCAATAGTCCTGAGCTCTAAGCAGGTACAAGAAGCCCTGGATGAGCTGTTAGTCAAAGACTGAGGACACCCACACTCAGACTTACACCGAGCCAGTTTGGAGTCACCAACCATAACACACACCTTTGGAATATGAGAAAAACTCAGAAGTAATTCACAGAAAAAGCACATATGTATGGGAGAAACCCCCACACATCTGAACCAAGGACTGGGTGCTGTTCCACCCTGCAGGCCTCCTCACGTATAGAATATACGCCAATTTAGACATTTAGCTTCCTGGTTTTTAGATCATTTTCTAAATTAAAGTTAACATATCTGTTCCAAAAAGCCAAAACATACTACAGACACATGCAGTGCATTTTTCAGATTATTGCCCAATTTATTTTTAATACATACAAGCAGCTATTAAAGCATGAAGACTATAACAAGTGCATAAACTAGTAAGTGTCAGAACTTTTAATGGTCTGTCACAGCCACAGTCTATCTTTCCTCCTTCCTGAGCTGACAGCACCTTCTTCTCTTAGCATCACACACAGTCATTGCAGTACCTGCCTTGCTGCCATTTGTTCCTGTAAGAGCCAATCTTAGAAAGTTAAAGTTTTGAGTTAAACTCATATTAATGTTTGCTTTATTTGAATAGAATATAATATCTTCTATAGTCATAGACAATGGTATAGTCTTTTCCCCCTATAAGTTAGCAAGATATAGAATCTTCTTACTATAACTGAGAAACTGTGAGTTAATAAGCTCTAGTTGTGTTTAGAACAGGTCCCAGTAAACAGGGACTTGAAAGACCCATTTTCTACTCAGAGATGGGATAAGCATACAGTTTTCTGACCGCTTTGAAATGGTTCAGAAACGCTTTGAAATGGTTCAGAAATTATAAGTGACTAGTAACGATTTAAGATGTAACAAGATTAAGCTTAGAACTAAATTTTTTCTTATTATAAGTTTTCCTTTTTTTTGCTATTTTAATTTTCTTTTTTGTGTGAACTGTTTTACTTTGAAACTTAACTAAACTTTTAAAAACGAAGATATTTTGTCTGTGGAATCATTTCTGCGCGTCAGGCTTTTGTTGAATCCCATTTTTTGAGTTGGAGCTGCTGAATTTTGGAAACTTTGGGAAAACGCAGCTACAGTTCCCTTTCCTTTCTCTCTTATGTGCCTCATATTTTCCTGTAATAAGCATCATATTGTCTGCTTTAGGAATCTTGTAGAAGCTGCTTTGCATTCATTTTGAAAGATGTTCAAATTGTCAAACGTATGTTTGCATAGACTTTACATTTTTAAATCCTAAAAGTGGACAATAGAATTTTCCAAATGTATTCCTAACTTTTAGCTTTGCTGATAGATATCTGTTATAACTGCAAGGGAAGCTGCTCAGCCAAACAAGTAAATGAAACTTACTTAGAAATTAAAAATCAATTGATTGACATTAAACTTGGTGGTGTTGAACTAGAAGTTACAAGAAATGAAGAATATCATCCTGTAATGTGCTTGTAACTGGAGCCCTTAAAGAATCTGTGCACACTTCCTAATTTACACGAATGATTCAAATTCTGATATAGTAGTCAAAACTGTACAATTTGCATTGCTTTATTTAGTTGAAACATCCTGAAATCATTAGTGCAAAGTGCAATTATCTGCATTCGTCGGAGGCGTGAGGTCTGGTATGTGAGGTGACTCATTCGGTCCCTGTGGGGAAGTCAACCATCTACCTTGAGGGGGGCAGTCTAACACCTTAGCCATTAGGCCACTAAAGCTACAACATGAGGAAATGAAAACATTCCAAAGAGTTTGACATGGTCTTCCACACGGAGCAGAAACAAAATACATATTTCATGCTGAAAAATGATTTTAAATGCAGGATATAAGATGTGGATTTATGAATAGCAATGTGTGCTAAGAATTGTAGGGGTTTGTGTTGAATTAATGCCCTTGTGCCAAAGATGCAATTGAAAAAGTTGTGAGTGTGTCTTCCGCTGGCCTGCTGCCCTGACCAAGACTGTTTCCTGGCTTACTTCTGTTGCTAAAGGGATGGATTCCGGCTCCCCATGACCTTATAATTAGATCAGGAAATGAACTGATGGATGGAAAATATTGTTATATTTACATATGAAGGGATGTTCTGCTTTATTTTTGCAGAGCATTAGCTGGACCATCTTTGTAATGCTGTAGGCCATTTTAGTTACCATGCCTAAGAAAAGACTTAGCTGCACTAGGAGCTTTCCCATCACTAGACTAAAGTGTAGAGAAACTGAATTGCTGTAGGAGTTAGTAGAAGGAAATTATTGTGAACTAAGTTTATGTTTCTCTATTATAAAAGGAAATCCTGAGACAAGACTTTCTCTGAGATAATTTCAACTCCTGCGAGAGATAATTTCAGGTTCCACGAGACAAGACTTTTTGCCAAGAGATTTTGACAAGTCCCGTCCTCCTCTCAAACATATACAACCACGGCCAAGGTCCAGTCACTTCTCATTCATGTGAATGCTATTGTCAGACACAGTTTCTGTGCTCTCAGCTCCAAACAGGGCCAGAAATAAAAGTCAGAGAATAGAAGACAAAGTAGAACATCGTAAAGAGGTGCAAAAACGTTGGCGCGATTCACATGCAGAGCAAATTAGAGATTATGAAAGTACTAAAATTGAAAAGTCTCAAAAAACTGATAGTAAAGATCGCATTAGCGCTAACAAATGGAAATTATTACTCGGTGAAATAATGGAACAGCAACAAGAGATCAAATATATGGACATAGGTGATATGACAGAAGTATGTAGATACTGTATTGTTTGGCTTTAAACTTTAAGTCGGAGACTTGTAGATCATCTAATTCATGTTGCCCTCAGGGAAACATAGTGTTTCTTCCCAATGAAGAGGCCTATCCACGAGAATTTAAAGATTTGTTGTTTGGTGAAAGTGAAATCCACATACATGAGCGGCAGAGACACAAAATGGCTGGTGCGTAGCGCAGGCTGGTGGGTTGGCAAGCGAAGTGAGCAGGGGGCAAAGCCCCCTAGTGTTGAAAATTATTATAATTGTGGCTGTGATCAATCAGCACACATCTTTTGTCCTGATCTCAAGAATATCAGCATACACTTTAGACAAGTGAATTCAAGATGAAAACTGAGGTGATGAATACATTCTGTGTTTAAATTCTGCTGGCCATGCAATGTTTTCACATTCTCTCTCATCTTTATGGGATTTCCTTCAGCATCCTGAAAGATATGCAGGTTAGCTTAAATGGCTACTCTAAAACTGACCCTGTGTGGCTGGGTGAATGGGTGGGTACGGTGATGGATGGGTGCCCCGTTTTGGGTTATGTCCTGCCTTGTGCTTATTGCTTCTGGGACAGGCTCCAGCTTGATATGAATTGGATTAGACACATTTAAAAATGCTATATTATCACTATGCATGTATTAAAGGTGCATATATTCATACATATGCTTATACAGTATATGTTATTATATACCGTATCTATAGACACTGTAAAACAACATCAAAGAAAACAATGTTTATTTCAATGGTTTGGTTAAGTGTTGGGTGCACTGGCACATTGGTAGCGATAACTGTTATAGTTTTATAGGTTTTCTAGGGTCACTATTGTCACTCTCCAGCACCAGGACTAGAGAGCTTACCTGAAAATTTTGTTCTTCATTACCTAGGATCAACATCTCAATGCATGAAGGTTTGCAGAGGAATGTTGCCATCCAGTTAAAGACTTTGAATTAGTGACCTAATGTAGTGGCAGAGTGAAAGCCAGCTAGTGAGCAGAGTTTGGATGGTGCCACATTTTTTTTATCTGGGTAGGCAGATTTTATACTATGGAGGACACAGACACTAACTCATCTAGCATCCATAACCATGTCTTCCTGTAAGAATTCCTGTACAGCAGAATGGTTCATACACATCACAGAATAATGTCAATGCTGCCAGTCATCTTCATAAATGCAGAGAATGCTCTCTTTTACCTGTGTTATACCAGTGAAGCACAGAAAGTGTGTGCAAGCCCTTCACCTTTCCCCATGGATGATATTATAGGGTGAATAAAACATACAACTTGGCACAGGTTAGATGGTCTAGAATACTGCAGGAGGAAGGAGAGGACAGTAGCAGGTACCAGGATATAGAAACCAATTGGCATGGAGAAAGAACCAGAAAGAGTGAGAGAGGTAAGATGCAGGGACAGCCAGTTCATTTAGGAGAATGGACCCAGGGATCATGTAGGCTTGTGGCAGCACCTTTTCTGATCCTTACTGCAGAAGTGGTGGAGATAATGGCAAGGAACTTTTAAAAAATGCTTATTTACCTTCCAGTCAAAATCCAACATTCATGACCTTCATTATTTTGTTTGCCACAGTATTATTCGTATTTCCTTGGAATGTTATCTGTGGTAAAAGGCACAATGTACATGAGATATCAAGTTACACTATTTACAGTCTAACTCGACTTTATAAGGCACACTATCTTGATCTGTAAATATATACAAAAAAAATCTCCTTAAATTATATTATATTACGTCATAACGCATGTATTTATGATATTGCATGAACCCAGGACGAGACTGTGGCCAGAAGTAATAAATAAAACAGCGGAGTTTCGTTATGCATACAGTTTGCAAGTTTACCACTAAAATTTGTTTAGTTTGCAATTTTGCAATTGAAAAACTAAAATGGGGTGTTGTGGAGGTTTCAAGTTTTTGAGGTGGAAAGCAAGGAATATTGCACAAATATCCCACATCAAATACAGTATACACTGTAAATATTAAATGGTTTAGAAAATACAAGAAAATACAAAAGTTAAATCAAAGTGACAGAAGAAATGGAGGAGCTTTTCAAATGACGTTTGTTAGAGTCCATACCTATAAAGGCAGCTAGTGAAACTTGCGTGTTTAGTGGTTAGAGGGTGGGTGTGCATGATGGACAATACTTAGTTTGCTGCAATACCTAGCTACAGCTGAAAATAGGCTTATGTTTTGCAATCATATTGATGCAAATGCTTTTTCTTGTGCTGCTAGCTTACCGTTTTGTAAGTATGCAATGTCTGCTGGGAAATGTGTGTCACTGATAAATGGAGAACACAGCAAGAAAAATAAAACATTCAGCACATTGTGGCTTGAGTCCATCAAAGTCTGGATGTTGTGAGGAACTGAGTTGAAACCCCTAGGGTTGCACTGAGACATCACACTCCTGATAGTCAATCTATATGCCATGTAATGTGTCTGACTGTACACATCACCCTCACCCCAGCTTTGATTTTATGTAGTGAAGGATGATAACCTTGGCAATTCACAGAGTATGTCAGAAATGGAAGTTGTAGTTGTAGTTTCCATTGAGATTCCTTATTCAGAATTAAATATATATCAAACAGTTTCTTTCTTATATTTACATTTACTTATTAGGCTGATGCCTTTATCTAAGGTGATTTACAACATTTATTATACAATTGGTTATATTTCTTTTGGTTTCCCAGTTGGACAGGCAGGTCAAGTGACTTGCTCATGGTCACACAGTGTCAGTAACGGGATTTGAACCCACATTCATCTGATGGTTGGTAACCAGGACTTAACACTTCCTTTTATTGTCTGCCTTTCTTTCTGCTTCTCCCCATTTTTTCAATGCTGACCATTGTTTTATACCATCAACCCAAGTTCTTCTTTGTCTTCCTTTATCTATGGTTGTGTCTATTCTTCATTCTATCATCAATTGTGCCATTTTCCCACTTGGCCCCCTCAACATATGTCCCATCTTTCTTCTCAGCATTTCCACCCTTCTCTTTTCTATATTCATCCTCTTCATCACTTAATTAGTCCCCTACTCTGTCCAGCTAATTTTCAGTGTCCTTTAGTAGCATCACATCTCCAAGCCTCTTTATAGTGGTTATCTTATACAGTGAATTCAGAAAGTATTCAGACCCCTTCACTTTATACACACTTTATTGTGTTGTAGATTTAATTTTAAATGGATATATTTTCCATTTTTGTCCATCAACTTTTTAAACCTCAATAACCTATAATGAAAAAGAGAAAACACGTTTTTATAAAGATCTGCAAATTTATAAAATTTTGAAAACTGAAATTTCTTCTTCATGTAAGTATTCAGACCCTTAATTCAGTACTGCCCCTTAGCAGAAATTACAACTTCAAGTTTTCTGGCTAAGTCTACATGCTTTGCACACCTCAATTTGGACAATTTACCCTGTTCTCCTCTCAAGCTCAATGAGACTGGATGGGGAGCATCTGTAAACTGCCATCTTAAAGTCTCTCCACAGATGTCCTAAGGCAGGGGTGCCCACACTTTTTCGGCTTGCAAGCTACTTTTAAAATGACCAGGTCGAAATGATCTACCTACATCAAAAATGCTATATATATATATACTGAGTATACTTTATACATAAAATATATGTTGTTGTACCTTGCATAACTGAATAACCCTTATGGCACAATAACAATTCAATTCATTTATTGTCACTACTATTGTCATTTGGATTTAATAATCTTCATGTGGGAAAAGGCTGACTCGCATAAATAAGTATAGAACCGAATAATGCAGTCAAGGAGGTAGCACATTTCCTCATGTTTGGGTACTTTTCCAATGTGAGTGAGTTCCAAAGCTGTCCATGAGCCCCATACTTCAGCTGAATGTCATCCTGTAGTGTCAAAATCTCATCCTCCACTGTAGAGGAGTTTTAGTTGAAACAGTGTTGCAATTTTTTGATGCGGGTGAATCACCCTCAACATCTTCCCTAAATGGATAGCACTTAAATGTAGCGATTTTCTCAAGTAAAGCTGAGTCTTGAAACCGTCTGTCAAAGTCTGACAGACAATTTTCAATCTTCCCTGTGTAGCGTATGCTGTCAAGTTGTGCACACGCCTTCCATTGCGTCTCCAGTTCTGACGCGAGGTTCTGGATGTTCCCCAAATCAAGGCGCTGCAGCTTTAAGGACAGAAGTTGCATTTTTCGTTTGAAAGCATTAACTGAGCTAATCATATTGACCATGGTTTTGTCTTTTCCTTGCAGCTGTAAATTAAGCTCATTCAACATGTTGGTCAGATCGGTAAAAAAATGCCATGTCTAGCAGCCATTGATCGTTATTAAGTTGCTTGTATTTTGCATGTTTAATGACAAGGAGAAACTCCTTTTTCTCTGGCCAGGGGTCTCGAAATCTCAGCAGGAATTTCTCCCTAGCCATCTACCTCAATGAAGGCCTCTTTTATCATCTCTCCATCTTGGAAGGACTTCTTATGCTTAATGATCGAATGACTCAACCGGAACGATGCTTTGGTGTGTCTGCCTTTGCTTTTGAATTCAGCCGAGTGAAAAATGACGGCTGTCCGACTGACTGCGATTTTAGTTCTCTCTCCTTTCTCTTTCTCAGATCGCTTTTCGGAAGGAAGTCAGTTTCGTAGTTTTTATGAACAGTTCGAAAGTGCCTTTCCACATTTTCATTCTTTGGAAAAGCAATGATATATTGACAGATCAGACAAACGCACTTCAATTGTGACATTGTGAGAAAAAAAATCCTTTTCCAATTCCACATCCAAACCCAACCAAACACACCAATTTTTTTTTTCATATCCCTTCTTTAGTCGATATAAATTGGAAGGCTAACTAGATCACTTAGATAGCCGGAGTTTTGCAGTAGCTCATGCGTTTGATCGTGCGTGCGGGATGACCAGTGTGTTAGAAGAAAAGAGATCTCAGACTGGCCACTCTGTATGTCAATCAAGTAGCAAATGCCACAGGGAGGATATATGATAGACTAACATTTAAAAAAAAGTTACCGGTTGATCACGATTGACGTATTGGGCACTCCTGTCCTAAGGGATTTAAGTCTGGGCTTTGGCTCAGACCACCCCAGGATAATCAGAAGGTTATCACGAAGACACTCCAACAGTGTCTTGGCTATATGTTTTAAGCCATTGAAATGCTGAAAGTTGAACCATCACCCCAGTCTGAGGTTGCATACACTCTG
This sequence comes from Erpetoichthys calabaricus, assembly GCF_900747795.2. Classification (NCBI taxonomy): domain Eukaryota; kingdom Metazoa; phylum Chordata; class Cladistia; order Polypteriformes; family Polypteridae; genus Erpetoichthys; species Erpetoichthys calabaricus. The sequence continues at coordinate 44,531,631 of NC_041398.2, forward strand.
GAGCAGGTCTTCTCCAAGGACCTCGCTGTATTTATATGTATTCATCATTCCCCCAGTTCTGGCCAGTCTCCCTGTAAAGCCACTGAGAAGCACACTCATAGCATGATGCTGCCACCACCATGCAGGGATGGTATTAGGCAGGTGATGAGTAATATCTGGTCTTCACCAGACATAGTGATTGGAGTTCTGTCCAAAGATTTCAATTTTTGTCTAATCGGGCCAGAGAATCTTTTCCCTTATGTTCTCAGAGTCCTTTAACTGTCATATGCCTTTTACACAAGAGCAACTTCCATTGAGCTGCTCTACCATAAACACCTCATTGATGGAATGCTACTGAGATGGTTAGCCATCTGACAGGTTCTACCACCTAAGCAGTGGACATCTGAAACTCTGTTAGAGTGACCATTGGGTTCTTCGTCACCACCCTTACCAAGTTCCTTCTTGCCCAGTTACTTAGTTTGGCCTGACTCTAGGGAAAGTCTTCCATTTCACAATTATTGAGGCTACTGAGCTCATGGGAACACTTAAACCTTTAGAAATGGCTTTATAATCTTGCTCTGATCTACACTACAGTTTTATCATGGACGTCTGCAGACAGTTCATTGGACTGCATGGCTTAGTTTTGTCCTAACAAATATTTAAAGTAGATAACAAAATTAAAAAAACACAACAACATATTCAAGGAAATGTACAAAAGTACATTAATCATAATTCAATGAAGTTAACATAGGTGAACATGATAGATAGATAGATAGATAGATAGATAGATAGATAGTTAGATAGATAGATAGATAGATAGATAGATAGATAGATAGATAGATAGATACTTTATTAATCCCAAGGGGAAATTCACATACTCCAGCAGCAGCATACTGATACAAAAACAATATTAAAGAGTAATAAAAATGCAGGTATAACAGACAATAACTTTGTATAATGTTAACGTTTACCCCCCCGGGTGGAATTGAAGAGTCACATAGTTTGGGGGAGGAACGATCTCCTCAGTCTGTCAGTGGAGCAGGACAGTGACAGCAGTCTGTCGCTGAAGCTGCTCTTCTGTCTGGAGATGACACTGTTTAGTGGATGCATTGGATTCTCCATAATTGATAGGAGCCTGCTGAGCGCCCGTCGCTCTGCCACAGGTGTCAAGCTGTCCAGCTCTGTGCCAACAATAGAGCCTGCTTTCCTCACCAGTTTGTCCAGGCGTGAGGCGTCCTTCTTTATGCTGCCTCCCCAGCACACCATGGCGTAGAAGACGGCACTCGCCACAACCGTCTTCTTCTAAGGAAGTATAGTCGGGTCTGTCCTCTCTTGCAAAGAGCATCAGTATTGGCAGTCCAGTCCAATTTATCATCCAGCTGCACTCCCAGGTATTTATAGGTCTGTACCCTCTGCACACAGTCACCTCTGATGATCATGGGGTCCAAGAGGGGTCTAGGCCTCCTAAAATCCACCACCAGCTCCTTGGTTTTGCTGTTGTTCAAGCATAGGTGGTTTGAGTCGCACCATTTAACAAAGTCCTTGATGAGGTTCCTATACTCCTCCTCCTGCCCACTCCTGATGCAGCCCACGATAGCAGCGTCGTCAGCGAACTTTTGCACATGGCAGGACTCCGAGTTGTATTGGAAAAGATAAATTGGAAAAGTAGATGGAAAGTAAACAAAATAATAATAATAATAATAATAATAATAATAAATAAATACTTTTATTCTAACATGAAATGTAAATTGTGTGACCTAATATACACAAGTGTGTGCCAATCTAAATGATGTCCAATCAATTCAATTTTCCACAGATGGACTCCAATCAAGTTCTAGACACATCTCAAGGAGCAGGATTCACCTGACCGCAATTTCGTGTGCCACAGCAAAGGGTCTGAATACCTACAAGAAGAGAGGATTTCAGTTTTTGATTTTTACAAAATATGCAAACCTTTCTGATCATTATGGGTATTACATGTAGATTGATGGACAAATGCAGCAAATGTATACATTTAAACTTAAATCTACAACACAATTAAGTGTGCAGAAAGTAAAGGCTTCAGAATACTTTCCAAATCCACTATATGTCCGTCTATCACTACCATAACCTAACACTGGGAAGTTGTATGTTTTCAGTAATTTCAAGTAAAGTCAATGCCCAGACTCCTTTTCAGTCCCAAAAGATTTCATTTGCTTTAACTTTTCTTCTTTTTATCATCATCAAGCAATCCCCTTGCTTAGTTTTTGTTTTGTGATTAAAAATTAAAATAAAACTCAAAACCTTTATCTGACACTTAGTTTCCTGATAAGGAAATGATGTAGTAAATGTTAATCTTAATTTATCTGGCACTTAGTTTCCTAATATGGAAATAATTTAGTAAATTTTGAACTTTGTTTATCTGGCTCTTAGTTTTCTGATATGGAAATGATACAGTAGATTTTATTATGTGAAGAACAACTAATACAGAAACAATCGGAGTAACAGTAACCCAAAAAATAGCCAACTGGCCATAATCCATCACATTAGTTCTCAGTGCAAATGTTAGTATTATTATTATACGAGGTGTGACAATTTAATTCCCAAATTGAACCTGAAGAAAAAAATGTATGCACTAGTGGCTACTGCCACTTTCAAAGTAATCTTCAGCATTTAGTTAGACAATGTTGCCATGGCTGGAAACATATCTGGAACTGTTTCTGGAATACCCTTGAGTTCCTTTGCCATGTTACATTGGATGTCAGAAAGGTCTGAAAATTTTCATGCTTTCATGACAGTTTTTATTTTTGGGAAAATCTAGAAATCTCGTGGGCTAATTCAGATTAATAGGGTAAATGATCGATTTAGCAATTGATTTCTTAGCCAGGAAGTCACGAACACTGAGCGCATTATGGCTTGGGGCACTGACATGATGGATGATCCATTTCTAGCATTGTCATTTACATTCTTGAACCTCTTATGCCACTCAAAGACATTTGATTTCTTTATAGAATCCTAGCCATATACCACTTTCAACAGCTCCAAAGTTTCAATAGCGATTTTACCAAACTTCACACAAAATTTGCTGTTAATGTACTGCTCTAAATTTCTATTACTCATGTTTATGCCAAAGCTCACACACAGACTTATATTGCTTGTATTGCTTTCACAACTGCTCATTCAACAAATGACACTACTGGTCTGGGGTTTACATATACACTACAAGAAACATGTTCAGACACACATCAGCATGTGATTCTGCATGCATCACCACACAGGTGACACTACACGGCTGTCCCAGGAATGAAATTGTCACACCTCATAATTATTATTAGTAGTAGTAATCGTATTTCAAAGTTTTTTCATAATAATTAAAGATATTGTACATAAAAATATAAAAAAAGAAACCAACATGAATAAAAGAAATAAATAGATTGGTTTTGATAAAATAAACTACTACACATATTACAACCAATGCAAAAGGATCTGTGCAAAAAGAGAACTGATTAAGCCAATTTTAAAAGCAGCAATTATAGAATATTATCAAATGTAAAGACAGAGAAACTTTGATAACCTGGGAGCAGTGGAACTAAATTATTGTGGTTCTAATCAATGGATGTTCATATAGGGAACAGCAAGTAATTGATCAGTTAAACACTATAGATTGTGACAAGGAGTGCATTGAGTTAACATGGAAGGACAGACAGAACTAGTAGAGAGAGAGAACTTGTACAGAATATGTACAGATCAGGGCAGGTCAAGTTGGGGAGCATACACTGGTACTGTACTCACCACACGATGAAACAGCTCAGGAACCTGGTTGGCAACCCCTTAGGCAAACAGGCGCTCCAGTCCCACCCTATAGGAAATGACCATCTATCTGCCGCTGCCAAGTGTTACTTGGGTGTCCTCTTGGCCTGGTCCAGCTGCTTGGATCCTCAACAATGAGGATCCTGCAAGCCGGATCACCCATGGGATTCATGCCACATGGTATAGTACAGTAACTGACACTCCCTCACAATGCAGGTAACGTGCCTCAAGAACAAACCAGCAGTATCCAAGCATTCTCCGAAGAGACACAGTATTGAAGGAGCCCAGTCTTCATCTCAGGTCACTGGATAGCGTCCATGTCTTATATAGCAAAACAGGAAGCACTTGGACTTTAAAGACTTGGATTTCTGTCCTTTCACAGAGATACCGGGAGCACCACACACCCCTTTCCAGTGACCTCATGATCTACCATGCTCTCCTAATAGTTTATTTGCAGCCTTTGTCAATTTTCATAAAGAATTCGACTCAGTTTATCGAGTTGCCCTGTGGGACATCCTGAGACTTCACAGGATCATCCTGAAGTTGCTGGATATCATGGCCACATTGTACACTGATACTGTGAGTGCTGTGCAGAGTGGAGGCAGAACCTCTGTATTTTTCCTAGTTGATTAATATGAACAGTAAATGAAAAAGTCTTTTAGAGATATGATATATAACTGGAAATCGATGTAAGTGTGTGGAGGTTGGCCCAGACACAGACAGGCAGACACGTTCATGTCACCCAACACACATTTATTTTCCATTATGTACAATGCTCACAAACCCCACAGTCCCCAAAGTCCTGGCCACACAACACAGTGCCTTTCTCTTCAGGCCGCCTCCTTGTCCTCCTCCGACGTCGTCCTACTTCCACCCGACTCTTGTCTCTGTCTGAAGGGAGGCGACCCCTTTTATACGCACCCGGATGTGCTCCAGGTGCTCCCCGGCAATCATCCACCAGCACTCCCCAGTATGGCGGAAGCGCTGGGGTCCAGGGTCCCCAAGGCATTGGGGCGCCCCCTGGCGGTGACCACGGACCCCTACAGGGTAGAGCTTCCAAGCTCTGTACCCGTGGCCCCCAAAGCAACCAGGGCGGTCGCCCCCTCGTGGTCTGGAAGAGGCACAAGCCCTCCTCCGGTCCTCCTGGGCATCACAGTGTAAAACAATAATACATTCCCAAAGTTTTGAGTTGATTCAACCTAGCTTCACAGTTTTGAAATAGTGTATTTCATTTAGTACTTTGCTTGACTCACCAAAAACTGAATTACAATAATCTGGATGGAAAGTGACAAGAGCCTGAATGAGTGCTTCAGCAGTAATAGGTCTGAGTTGCGAAATATCTAGATAGATAGATAGATAGACAGATACAGTTAGGTCCATAAATATTTGGACAGAGACAACTTTTTTTCTAATTTTGGTTCTGTACATTACCACAATGAATTTTAAATGAAACAACTTAGATGCAGTTGAGGTGCAGACTTTCAGGTTTAATTCAGTGGGGTGAACAAAAAGATTGCATAAAAATGTGAGGCAACTAAAGCATTTTTTTAACACAATCCCTTCATTTCAGGGGCTCAAAAGTATTTGGACAATTGACTCAAAGGCTATTTCATGGGCAGGTGTTGGCAAGTCCGTCATTATGTCATTATCAATTAAGCAGATAAAAGGCCTGGAGTTGGTTTCTTTTGTGGTGCTTGCATGTAGAAGATTTTGCTGTGAACAGACAACATGCGGTCAAAGGAGCTCTCCATGCAGGTGAAAGAAGCCATCCTTAAGCTGCGAAAACAGAAAAAACCCATCCGAGAAATTGCTACAATATTACGAGTGGGAAAATCTACAGTTTGGTACATCCTGAGAAAGAAAGCAAGCACTGGTGAACTCAGCAACGCAAAAAGACCTGGACATCCACGGAAGACAACAGAGGTGGATGATCACAGAATCATTTCCATGGTGAAGAGAAACCCCTTCACAACAGCCAACCAAGTGAACAACGCTCTCCAGGGGGTAGGCATATCGATATCCAAGTCTACCATAAAGAGAAGACTGCATGAAAGTAAATACAGAGGGTGCACTGCAAGGTGCAAGCCACTCATAAGCCTCAAGAATATAAAGGCTAGACTGGACTTTGCTAAAGAACATCTAAAAAAGCCAGCACACTTCTGGAAAAACAGAAGTATACAGAATCTGTATTACATCTTGCCTGAAGAAGGGGCCTGAGTTGCCTCGAAAGCTTGCATATTGTAATCTTTCTAGTTAGCCAATAAAAGGTGTCATTTTGCTTGGCTTTTCTCTGATATATATAGGAAGGCAAGTTGTTTAGACTGCGGTGGGTTGGCACCCTGCCCGGGATTGGTTCCTGCCTTGTGCCCTGTGTTGGCTGGGATTGGCTCCAGCAGACCCCCGTGACCCTGTGTTCGGATTCAGCGGGTTGGAAAATGGATGGATGGAAGGTTAGGTTAGGTTTTGTTTGTTTAATTTTTTTTCTGCTGAACAAATTTTTCATTATTCCGGTCAAATTTTTTATTTTAGTTTTAAAATATGGGGAACCTGATTGCACCTTCATTTTTTAAAAATAACTAATTGTGAAATAAGCAGAAGAGAATAGAAAAGGGTTGGGCTCCAGGTGACTCACAGTTTAATGTTCAAGTAGAAAAGAAAAAAAACAAAGTAGGTGCTAACCCCATTCAGGTTAGGTCTATAGCTCTTCACGGCATCAGGTTGCTCCACTGTGGAAAAAGTCATGATTTCTTTGGAAACAACATCTAAAATGAATGGCCACTTTCTGTGTGGAGACTGATTTTATAGAAGAGAAAGCAGGAGTGGGACTAATGACATCCAGACTGCAAATGACACCAGAAACCTCCTCCACTCTAAAAGAAATGGAAACTATGTTAGTAGTGTCACATCCAAAACCTTCCCTGTATTCTAACCCAAACCAACACCTGTGAGACACCCCCGATGTTTGCATGCATGAGCTTATGCTTACAGCTATTGCTTCATTTTAGTGTTATGCTTTGGAATTTCTGTGATGCCTTTTTGGGTAGCAGTTGCTAGAACATGGGTCCTGGTTGCTAGGTCATGGTCCCCTCAGCCAGAAGTTGCATCAATAGTGCGATGCTTTTTAAGCAGACATCTCGCTAGTCTGACCAACATTACATCTCACACCCCTACACTTTGCTTGTGCCTTATATTGAATCTGTGGTTTACAAATATCACTCACTAGTTTCTGACTTTAACTTGTATTTAGTGGCTTAGCTTATATTCATGTTGTAAATGATTTCCTTGTTTTGAACCTTGCTTTGTTCCTTGTCTTTGTCACCTGATCTATCCTTTCATTTGAAACTACTTTCAGGATAGGAAGAACATTTGTCAGAATTTAATGACTGACAGACAGTTTTAATAATTAAGCAATATTTTGGGTTAATCTCTCAAATATTGAATCCTAAATAAATTACTTCAACCCATTGCATTAATTGCTGTAATTATTGTTTTTTTCCAGTTTTGAATGTAGTAATATTACTTTTGGGACCATTTGAACACATTGTGTTTAGTTTGTGACATGAAATTACTTTGGTGAATCAGTTATATTTTTCTACCATCATTTTTGTTCTACTACAGTTGCAACCATTTTGGGAAGCATGTTTTCTACAGACAGCCATTTTGTGGTTGGCAATGCATTCCCATCGCTGTCACCTGATCTCAGAAGGAAGAAAAACATGACTACCAGGAGATTTAAGATGACAATATGCTGCTCCTGGCATTGAATTTTACGGATTTTCTAAAAATACAAATTTGCTGTTTTGGTTAATTTTTTTTAAAGTATTTTCACGGCAAAGGATTTTCCCTTGTTCGTTTAGGCTTTGTTTTGGGGATATTCTGATTAGCTGATTACCCGGTATTTCTAACTCTTGCTCTGCCCTTTGACCATTTGACCACAATTTTCGCCTCTGCCTTTTCTATCTGTGGTAGAACAATTGCACCAAGTGTGCAAGTCTGTAGGCATCTTCCTATATTCAGTTCAACAGCTTAGATTAAATACAGTAAACTTTATTAATCCCATTGGGAAATAACGAGGCATACAGTAGCTGAAACATAAAAAAGCGAGGATAGACTCGCAGGACAAATAATACAGTTAATCAATCAATAGTGTTTAGATATTTCAAAATTAACTTAATTGGGAGAAGTATTGGGAAGTATTGTATTTCCTGATAGCAGTGAAAAGAAAAGATCCCCAGAGGTGGTTCTTAGCATACTGTGGTGGAATGAACCTGTGGCTAAAAGTGCTGAAAGAGATAGCCTCCTGGAGGGGATGGATGGGATATTTTCATGATGGCATCCATAATGGCAAGTAGACTGGCAAAAGCTGATAAAAACTAGCAGAATGTAAATTATTATTGTGTGAGAAAAATACAGGGGAAAAAAAGTATGAGTCGTTTCACTGAAATTGTCACAGAATAAATTTGGTTCTACTTGCTTGTATTGTAATGATGATGAAGATGATGATGAATGTGTTATGGTACTGCTCAGGAAATGTTGTGTCGTATGAGAAATCTTTGATTGCAAGGATTTAACTTGTTTTTTGTTAAATGATTGCATTTCTATGTAAGTTGTAAAGTCTACATGGTAATAGAACTAAATCAGTCATCCTGTCACCATTTAATGAGAAGAATAAAAATGCCTTTCATCTTCTTTTGTGTTGCTGGAAGAAACTTAGCCACAATTACTGAAGACAGATGCAAGGAAATTTAACTGTAGTTGATATTCAGATCATGAGAAATCCCTCCCATCCTTTTAGCACACTGAGGCTCACCCTTTCTAGTCCAGTTATTATGCCTAAATGTATTTACTTATCTCCTTGGTTATGGCACTGTATATATTTACATACCAGCTGTGTTACCCAATCGTTTTTTTTTAATTTGAATTAAGGTAATGGTTTTACAGAAAAGCAACATTTATCAGTTGTGGACTGGTACCTATTTATGCTTTTCCATCACATTAGAATAAGTGATAGAGGAAGTGTGATAGTACCGAACACCATGCATGAGTCTAGGCTAGATCACACTACCTATGTGGAGTTTGTGTGTTCTCAACATTTTACGATGAATGGGCCACTAGACTGCACCCTGTATGCTAGCCATAGGAACATATGATAGATAGATAGATAGATAGATAGATAGATAGATAGATAGATAGATAGATAGATAGATAGATAGATAGATAGATAGATAGATAGATAGATAGATAGATTATATGGCAAAAGGTTTGTGGATACCACAACCTTTTGAGTTCAGGTGTTGCATTGTTGACTGGTGCATAAAATCAAGCACATAGCCATGCGATTTCCTTTGACAAACATTGGCAGTAGAGTTGTACTGAAGAGCTCAGAGATCTGGCACTGTCATAGGATGCCACCTTTTTTGTCTTGGTGGAGTAATATATTACTCTACTTATATTAGAGTAATATATTACTCTACCCTTTTGTATTATTAATATGTAGCCTTTGTCAGAATGCCTCAGATCTCCCAGACTTACCACTGTTTAGAAGGTATTGTACCATATAACTTCTCCCCACCTTCCCTAATACATCTATAACCTCAGGCAATTAGGTGTAGTAAAAGACCAGCAGGATTTAAGTTACAATTTAAACAATGTATTATTGATAATATTCATAAATAATAACAATATGATAAATGGTGATGCGTAGTTTCAGGCGGCACACGGACTTGTTACTTACTTAAAATGTCTCTAGTTAAGGCATCATTTGTGGTGAGCTTTCTTCAGAACAGGCTGCATGCCTGTCTCAATATGGCTGCCGAGCTGTGCTCTTCATTGTGTTGTCCTTTTTAGTTCATGGTGTGAGATGGTCTTTCATCACTTGGTCAGACAGAGAGAGGGTGAAGTAAAGCAAGCAAATTTATAGGTTTTCTGTCCAACCCCTACAGCAATAGGGCATCATGGTACGTAAAGGCTTTTGATACAAGCCAATTCCAAATAGCCTTACTTAAAAGACCAATGCAGCAGAGAATATCTTTACACCTGCCCTCCAAACCGTATGTTAAGGTAAAGCTTGGCAGTTAAGCAGCCTGGCTTTCCTGTGGGGGTTGAGAGAAAGACTTTAGCAGAGAAACACTTACCAAACTTGTTTGAGGCACTTCCCCCCAACCCTGTTGTAAAATTACCCTAAAAGGGGGGAAGGGGTTCTTAAACCATCAAACCATTGCTGTTATTATCAATAATGAAACACTAATATTACATTGCTTTGTCAAATAAAGACATACAAAATATTTATCAACTTCTATGCAAAATTTCACATCACAACACCAACTTTGCCACAAATCACTAAGTGGAACTTCTGCTCTGCTAGATCTGCACTGATCAACTGTTAAGTGCAATTGTCACAAAGGAGAAGTATCTAGTAGCAACAACAGCTCCACCACAAAGTGGCACACCAGTACATCACACAAACTTACACAGTTGGGCTGATAAGTGTTAAAGTGCATAAAGTGTAAAAATCACTCATCCACTGTTGCATTACTCACGCCGGAGTTCCAAACTTTCTATGGAAGCAACATCAGAATAAGAGCTGTCAGACGCTTCAAGAATTAGCTTTCCATTGCTGAGCAGCTGCACACAAGCTCAAGATCACTGTGTACAATTCTAAGTGCTGCATAGAATGTTGTAAAGCACACTGCCATTGGACTCAAGAGCAGTGGAAACATGTTTTCTGTAGTGAAGAATCTTGCTTCACTATCTGCCAGGAGAACTCTATCTTCTGGGCTTCATAATGCCTACAATATTGATTGGTAGATAGATAGATAGATAGATAGATACTTTATTAATCCCAATGGGAAATTCACATTCTTCAGCAGCAGCATACTGATACAATAGTAGTGGATGGATACTGGTCTGGGACTGTTTCTGAGAGTTTGAGCATGGTTCCAGTGAAGTGTATTGTTAATTCTACAGCATACAATAACATTTATAGACAGTTGTACACTTCCAACTCTATGGCAACAGTTTGAGGAAGACCTTTTTCTGCTCCAGCATTACTGTGCCCCTCTGCACAAAGCCAGTCCATAATGAAATGGAGGAACTCAAGTGGCCTACACAGAGTCCTGACTTCAACCCTATTACAGACCATTGAGATGAAAAAAAAAGTCAATTGTGAGCCATGTATTCTTGTACAATATTAATACCTGACCTCACAGATCCTCTTCTGCTTAAAGGGCACAAATTACCATATGCACACTTCAAAATGTTGTGGAAAGCCTTCCCAAAATAAAGCACATAGCTGCAACATGGGGGGCAACACCATATTAATGCCCATTTCAGAATGAGATGTCTGCTCCTATTGGTGTGATAGTCAAGTGTCAACAAACTTTTGGCTAGATAGATAGATAGATAGATAGATAGATAGATAGATAGATAGATAGATAGATAGATAGATAGATAGTCTTCACCATGTATAGTGCTTGGAGTTCTGCCTGAGCAGTTCAATATTTCTCATCAGACGAAAGAATATTTTTCCTCATTCTCTCAGAGTCACATGACTTTTACTTGAGAAAGGCTTCTGCCTAGCCACACTACCAGAAACGCCTAATTGATGGAGTGCTTCTGAGAGGATTGTCCTTCTGACAGACTCTCCTATCTCAGCAGAGGACTTCTGCAGCTCTGTTTGAGTGACCACTGGGTTCTTGGTCACCTCCCTGAACAAGGCCCTTCTTGACCAGTTACTCAGTTTGTCAGCCAACTTTATGAAGAGACCTGGTGGTTTCAAACTTCTTCCATGACACACTTATTGAGACCACTGTGATCCAAGGAATACTAAAAGTTTTAGAAATGGTTGAATACCTTTGCTCTGATCTATGCCTCACACAAGTGTAGTTTGTACATAAAGGGTTTCTTGGACTTCATGGCTTGGTTTCTGTCCTGACATACACTTGGTGTAAGCCTGTACCTTGTATACACCAAGTGTATGCCTTTCTAGATGTCCAGTGAATTCAGTTTGACACAGTTGGTCTCCAGTCAATTTCTACACACATTTCAAGGATATTTAAAGCAAAAAGAATACACCTGAGCACAGTTTGGAGTGCCACAAGCACAGGGTCTGAATACTAATTATTGATGTCAGGTTTTGATTTTTGATAAAATTTGCAAATCTTTCTGAAAACATGTTTTCACTTTGTTATTATGGGTTATTGAGTGTAGGCTGATGGGCAAAATGTCAAATCTATCAATTTAAAAGTAAATCTGCAACACAATAAAGTGTGCAGGAAGTGAAAGGTTCTGAATATATTCTGAATCCACTTAAATTTATTTTACTAAATTTTGGAAATTAAAAATAAAAATAATATTAATAGTTAGCCAGAAATAATATTCAGGCTCTGAAAATGACACATTCTGCATCAAACGCAAGACCTCGTTTAGGTCTAATTTATTAGATTCATGAAGATTTGTAAAGGGCTTTTTTGTTGACTGTCAGATGTTAAATTAGGTTATGTGTGTTGGCATGGTAAGGCAAAAATATGTTAGAAGATGCCTGGAAAGCTAATTGAATGTCTGACAGATGCGTGGTTCAGTTAACACCAGGGTAGCAGGCGAAAGAAAATGGCTGACAAAACTTGTCTTGCAACTACTATATATATTTTGATGTAAAATCTCTGGGTTGCATGCTTGGAGCCAGGCCCTGATAATGCAAACACAGTATCTCCCGAGTGTGCCCGTGCTGCTCAAGGAGTTGAAAAGTCACCACAGATTGTCAGATGTCTCAAATGCTTCGATGACAGAGTTTAATCATAAATGTTTTCATAAGTTGACTACAACATAAATACAAAAGAGCGACACTATCTTAAAATGTGTTTTTCTTTCTTTTTTTCTTTTTTTTAAACATGTCATATTGGATGTAGAAATGTGTTACGGCGCAGTGGTGGGTGGGCTTGTTTCTTTTTTTTGAAATAATCCCTGTAGGAGCAAGTTGGGACTAAAACTGTGGCAGTGGAAAACTATGGATGATATTGGTACAGGTGGATGATATTGGAGTTCACCTTTCGCCGCATAGATGCAGAATTTTCAAAGTGTACAGATGTAAACTTAAGATCGCTATCGCATTCAAGTAGATGATTTAAAACTCTTCTTGTCTGACACTCAACGCCAGATGGCGCAGCTCAGAAGAACAAATCGTCTATACCTCATTTTTGTATGATACACAAACCTTCACAAAACTGGCATACTAACATAGTTGGTAAAACTTTGTAAAATTGGAGGATGTACAGTATGGGTTGCGGGGAGTAGAAGATGTTCTGGATGACAGGCCTCAGCTATTTTTCACCACAATAAGTGCATTTAATTTTGACCGTGTCTTCTGTGAGAAATATGTTCATTCACATTCCGGCTTAAAATATCAAGGAGAAGCTGATGACTATACAACGCCCCGATTGGTGTGAATGGGCGCTTTTCTAACTAGGGAACCTGTCTTGGGTTGGTCCATGATAAACTCTTTAAAATAAAGGTGCCAGAGGGGTTCTTCAGAACGATGCATAGAACTATTATTGGTTCCCATCCACATGAAGGTTCCGGAAAGAACCATTTATTTATTTAGATCGTAACAGGCTCTATACATTGAATAACCATGAAGAGTTGGTAAAAGATTTGTGAAATACCAATGGCTCATGATTTTAAAATGACTTTTGATAAATATGTCCAATAACACAGACTAAGTTCAGGTTTTCTTAATCTGTTAGTGTCCTGTAGCCCACCATAGACGATTTGCTTTTTTCCCCACATATTAGGAAGTTTTTCAAAGCACAAAGAACCAACATCATATGCAAACAACCTGATAAAAATCTGCTTTGTCAAGCAATAGTTCCATGAGGAACCACACAATCCAGTAAAGAACCATAGAGTGCTATATTAATTAACTATTATTTTAAGAGTGTATGCGTCCACTGCAGTCTGACCTGAAAATAAAAAAAATTATGAATATATCATCTAAGACATATACAGGTGCTGGTCATAAAATTAGAATATCATGACAAAGTTGATTTATTTCAGTAATTCCATTCAAAAAGTGAAACTTGTATATTAGATTCATTCATTACACACAGACTGATGTATTTCAAATGTTTATTTCTTTTAATGTTGATGATTATAACTGACAACTAATGAAAGTCCCAAATTCAGTATCTCGGAAAATTAGAATATTGTGAAAAGGTTCAATATTGAAGACACCTGGTGCCACACTCTAATCAGCTAATTAACTCAAAACACCTGCAAAAGCCTTTAAATGGTCTCTCAGTCTAGTTCTGTAGGCTACACAATCATGGGGAACACTGCTGACTTGACAGTTGTCCAAAAGATGACCATTGACACCTTGCACAAGGAGGGCAAGACACAAAAGATCATTGCTAAAGAGGCTGGCTGTTCACAGAGCTCTGTGTCCAAGCACATTAATAGAGAGGCGAAGGGAAGGACAAGATGTGGTAGAAAAAAGTGTACAAGCAATAGGGATAACCGCACCCTGGAGAGGATTGTGAAACAAAACCCATTCAAAAATGTGGGGGAGATTCATGAAGAATGGACTGCAGCTGGAGTCAGTGCTTCAAGAACCACCACGCACAGACGTATGCAAGACATGGGTTTCAGCTGTCACATTCCTTGTGTCAAGCCACTCTTGAACAAGAGACAGCGTCAGAAGCGTCTCGCCTGGGCTAAAGACAAAAAGGATTGGACTGCTGCTTTCTGATGAAAGTACATTTTGCATTTCCTTTGGAAATCAAGGTCCCAGATTCTGGAGGAAGAGAATCCACGTTGCTTAAGGTCCAGTGTAAAGTTTCCACAGTCCGTGATGGTTTGGGGTGCCATGTCATCTGCTGGTGTTGGTCCATTGTGTTTTCTGAGGTCCAAGGTCAACGCAGCCATCTACCAGGAAGCTTTAGAACACTTCATGCTTCTTGCTGCTGACGAACTTTATGGAGATGCAGATTTCATTTTCCAACAGGACCTGGCACCTGCACACAGTGCCAAAGCTACCAGTACCTGGTTTAAGGACCATGGTATCCCTGTTCTTGATTGGCCAGCAAACTCGCCTGACCTTAACCCCATAGAAAATCTATGGGGTATTGTGAAGAGGAAGATGCAATACGTCAGACCCAACAATTCAGAAGAGCTGAAGGCCACTATCAGAGCAGCATGGGCTCTCATAACACCTGAGCAGTGCCACAGACTGATCGACTCCATGCCACGCCGCATTGCTGCAGTAATCCAGGCCAAAGGAGCCCCAACTAAATATTGAGTGCTGTACATGCTCATACTTTTCATGTTCATACCTTTCAGTTGGCCAACATTTCTAAAAATCCTTTTTTTGCATTGGTCTTAATTGATATTCTAATTTTCCGAGATACTGAATTTGGGACTTTCATTAGTTGTCAGTTATAATCATCAACATTAAAAGAAATAAACATTTGAAATACATCAGTCTGTGTGTAATGAATGAATCTAATATACAAGTTTCCATCCATCCATTTTCCAACCCGCTGAATCCGAACACAGGGTCACGGGGGTCTGCTGGAGCCAATCCCAGCCAACACAGGGCACAAGGCAGGAACCAATCCCGGGCAGGGTGCCAACCCACCGCAGTAATATACAAGTTTCACTTTTTGAATGGATTACTGAAATAAATCAACTTTGTCATGATATTCTAATTTTATGACCAGCACCTGTATATAGTTGAACTCGGAGGACATAAACACATTGGGGAAAACGTGCAAACTTCACATTGACAGTGCCTGAACAGTGATATGATCCCCGAAGTTGTGACACAGAAGGGGTAACTACGGCTGCCCTTTCTAATTTACCGTACCGTGTGTGTGTGTGTGTAGCCTGGACACAAACAGATGGACACCGGCAGCTATAAAAAATACACACGTTTTATTTACAAGGGCCCCAAAGTCCAAGTCCCGCACATACACAGTGCTCCAGCACCAAACACCCTTCTTTCCTTGGCCTTTCAATGGTCCTCCTTGGGCAGCCTTTCCTCCTCAGTCCCGAGCATTGCGTTCTTCCACCTGACTCCGGCTCTCTGATCGTAGGAAGGCGGTCCCCTTTTATCTCCACCCGGACGTGATCCAGGTGCCTCCGATGAACTTCAGGCGGCACTTCCTGGTGTGGCAGAAGTGCCGCACGAAAAAATGGAAGCACTCCGGGTGACCCTGGAATTCCACATCCTGGTGTGGTGGAAGTGCTGGTTTCCAGGGCTCTAGGATCCTTCATGCGCCCCCTGGCGGTGGCCACGGGCCCCAATAGGGTTGAGCTTCCAAGCTGGGTTCCCGTGGCCCCCATACTAACTGTCGTGGTCCGGGGGAGGTATTGTCCCTCTCCCGGTCCTTCCAGGTGTATGATGCCCAGCCACCTGCCACAATATATATAAGGGGATGCAAAAGTGCGTACACCTGTTTGGATTGTTTGGCAGACACTGTATCATACACACATACATTATATACTTGTAATTTTTGAATATTACAGAATATTACAATGGCATATTTCTTAATCAAATCAATAATATCAGCAGATACTGCAAAACCATTTACTTCAAAATCAACAGAGAAAACAGAAGAAAAGTAAAAATACAAAAATACAAAGGAAGAAAGAGTAAATCAAGGTTCAACCCAAACAAAACAATGTGTCAATCACAGGCCCAGTATTCTAAAATGATATTAACGAATGTTTTAGAAACGATTTGGACGTCTCCCCTAAGACAATGAGTTTTTCTTTTTCGTTTCTTTTTTGGGAAACCATACAACTTCTTCTACACACTAAGCAAAAGAAGGTGTATGGGGATTATTCAATTTAAGCAAGAAAAGGTCTGCGTGATAGCGGTGTGGTATAGGATATTATAATCGATTTATCCCAGTTTAATATAATTTAATGTTCTTACATATATTTCAATATCTCCAAGCTTATTGTGGCGTAGTAAAAAAAGTCTTTGGCTGACCCACTGAACTGAACTCAGTAGGGTGAACTTTCTTTGTTGTTACATTTCTATACCTAGAATTCTTAGCTTCACAAATTGGAAACCAGTGAAAACAAAAATACCATTTAAAATAATTTGCAGTGCTAGCGATACTTTGTAGTTCGTCCCACTCTGTTGCAGGTGTGGGATTTACCAATGCATTTGACTGGTGTGTTCGTGAGGGACAGGGCAATATCACTTGGGATTTAACCAAGTGATCATACTCATGTGAAAATTAAAGCAGGACAAGGATTAAACTCATTAGAGTTCCAGTTAAATAGCGTAGCCAGCCACGTGCTGTTGTTGTGGTGCTTTGCGGGTGAATGTAACTAGTGTACCTGAGTTAGCCCAGGCTGGAATCTGTTTTATTAACATTAATTCGATTTAACTCTTACAAGTAACATTTGACAAGTGTTCTTACTTAGTTCGTCCTGTCCGGTGAACCTTTGTTATCAGATGCAACGTAACACAGCAGTCTTTCTTGTTTCGAGCATTTTGAAATGTTTCCCAAACCGATTTAAACTTTCCAGTTTAACATCGTTTCTGCTATAATATAGTACAGAAGTTGGTTGTCTTCCAAAAATGTGAATATAAAAGTGACCCAATGCGAATTAGCTGTTTAATTGCCCCTTAAACATTGTTGTTAGTTGTTTAATGCTGGGTAGTGTGGTAAGTTTGAAAATAAATCTGATTAGTATACCTGCATTGGGCGGGCAAAATCTTTATTTTTTTTATTACTGGTCAATTTTTAAAGATACGAACCGGTGCATACCTTTAACGCTTTCGACCTGTTTTCGTGCGATATGCACAGATAACTTATGTGGGTCTACTGTTTTTGTGCATGGGGTACAAACTTGCGATCTCGAGAGCTATAGCCGAAACAGACGGTAAAGAAAGCTTAAGGCTGTATTTCTGTTTCATTAGTGCTATAATCATTTGTCATTCCGATTTAGGGGCGAGGAAGTCCATTATAACAATGTCAAGCGCAGGGCAGGAAACTACCCCATAAAGGACGCTCGTCAATCGTAGGGCAAGCAACCAAACTGACACCTGTTTGTCTAGTTTAGACACATCAAACAATTAAACTTTTAGGTGTTTTTCCTCGTGTGTCTGCTACATAAAATACAGCGCTTTCTATAATAACGGTAGAATAACAGAAGCACACACATGTTCGGAAATCGAAGCTGATGTTGAACATGATGCATCATGGGAAATGTAGTCTCCACCACAACACCACCTGCGATTTTTGCAAAGCCGTATTTCTAAATCACTTGTCTCTTTTTTATGATATCATTTTTTTTAACCGGGTCTCAGTTGGACCGTGAGAGATCGCCGCTACCGAGAGTGCTTCGTCAGCTTTCTCTGTTTAATTTTTTGTGAAAGGGGAAATTGCCTTTAGCAGTTCCCGTTTGAAGACAGGAAATCCTAATGAAGCAATCCGCTTTTGTGCTCGCGCACACGTCATGGAATCTGGCGGTTCACCTGAACGGTAATAAGCCTTGAGCAACTGCAATAAAAATAACTGCATGTGGTTCAGTAGTAAGCGCCGATGGGTTCAAATCCCCACCAAGGAACTGCATTGAGTTTGCACGCTCTCCCTTGTGTGTGTGGGTGGACTTCACCGGGTGTAACCTTACTACTCCGAACGCATGCGGGCTACATTTAGGTAGTCTGGCAGCCAAGGGTTGCCAGGTCATGCAAAAATTATAAGAAGTAACCCAAATAACAAATGAAATTAAAGCAATAGATGAAAATAAAGACGTACATAAAAATATCATATTCGATGAATATATAAACACATTCAGAGTTCATTTAACACTGGCAACTTTATTAAATTGCATGGTGGAATGGCCAAAACCCCCTGTCAACAACTTGCTCACTGCGCATACACATTAAAATGTTATTCATTAAGCATAGCTGTAAACAATACGCGCCTAGAAGATGTTCTTCCTGTATTCGTTTTTTTAATGAATAATATAAAATACAGGCTGTTGTTGGCAAGTTTTTCTTACTTCTAACTCCTCGTTTTGTCACATGTTCTTTCGTTTCCTTCTTTCCGTTTTGGTCAGCTCTCGTACCTACCAGTATGACAACTTATGTGTTTCACGTTTTCTTTCTTGCACGAGTGGTCGAACACGCATTATATTTTCTGCAGCATCTCGCCCCACCCCCTCTGCGCTCGCCTTTTTGCCTAATTTGACCGCGCGCGCCAAACACACTCCTGCACAAGCGCAGGGCAGGCAGAAAGCCACGCCCACCCAGCGTTCTCTCTCCGCCGCAGCCTCCACTCTGTTCTCCCAACTCCAAACTCAATTGCTAAAGCAGTCGACTATGACATTTCTTTTATTTGACATTGCATTTGTTTTAAATTTAACCGGCTGTGACATATATTTATCATTGGTAAAAGAAAAAGAAAAACCACAACGATTTCTTTACCCGCCTACGTGTTTTCTAATTAGCCCAATCTGGATGAAAACCCACACATCAGGCAACCGTGCTGCGAGCTGCCGTGACGCGCATGGAGGAGCGTGCTATGGACAGATTGGCATCCCACCCAGAGATGGTTCCTGCCTTGCACTGGATACTGCTTATGATAGACTCCGACTCCCAGTGACAGTTTGGGTTTCGAAAATGCATGGATTTCAGGGCTTGGTCTATTACAGTAGCAAGCTCAATTAATATAAACATTAAAAGTCCAAACTGGTGCCATAAAGAAGCAGGATTCTTCTAATTTTGTAGATGGTAACTGCTTTTCATTCCAGCCAAGCCCTCACTTATTGAAGCCTAAGCAGACAGCTTATTTAATTACATATTTTGTTTAGATTTTAGTCTTATTTACTGTTGACAATAATGCCACATCACTGAACTCTGTACATGTAACAATAAACCATTTTTCACCTGTCAATTGCCCATAGCTATGCACAACAACACATTCTTTGTTTCGTGTATTTATTCATTTTCTTTTCCTGCTAGCATTAGGAAGAAGCCAATATTATTGTAGCAAATCAGAAATCATTGGCTGCCAGTCACTCAGTGGCAGAGGTCGGTTTAGACATGGGGAGGCCCTAAATTATGGGAAAAGTCAGAGGCTCTGTTTGTCAAAGCGCTAACAAAGAATAGTTACATAATACATAATAATGTAACTTAACAGGAATGCATAAGAAACCTGTCTAGGAATGGGGAGAACTTAACAATATTAAAGTAAACCTATAACAATTTTTTTTTTGTTTGTTTGTTCTTTATTTCGCCTTATACGATTTCTCATATTAGGAATTTGTTAGTTTTCGCATACCCCTTGGGGTCAGAGTGCAGGGTCAGTCATTGTACAGTGCCCCTGGAGCAATTACAGGTTAAGGGTCTTGCTCAAGGGTCCAGCACAGTAAGATCTCTTTTGGCAGTGACGGGGATTTGAACCGCCAACCTTCGGGATACCAGCACAGATTCTTAGCCTCAGAGCCACCACTCCGCCCCATAAATTTGGATATACTTTAAGCCCTGGGGCAGCCTTAAGTGAAAAATTCTCATGAAACTACCAATTGTGGTACCAAAAGTGATGGCTCTGAGACAAGGGATCTGCAATCGGAAGGTTGCCAGTTCGAATCCTGTAAACGTCAGAAGTGACTCTACTCCGTTGGGCCCCTAACCTGCAATTGCTTTGTCCTGGGTGTGACGTTACCCTGCATTTAGGTCCTCCCAACTTACAGGGAAAACCTGGGGGTTGGTGGCAGGACTGGCGCTCCAGCCACTGTTGAAATCCTCACACTGTTCCAGTGCAGTGCTAAGGTGTCACCTGCTGCACTCGGGTCCCAATCCGAGTGGTTTGTCATGTGGTGGGTGTGGCAAAATGCTATCAGCGCATGCTCCCAACCTCTCTCTCTCTCTCAATTAATTCATGCAAATTTTTATATTTAATGACATCCTCAAACCTGCTTAATCCAGTTTAGGCTCACTCGAAGCCAGTTCCTGCACACAAGGCAGAAACCAAATTGGACATTGCGCCAGTTCATCAGAAGACCACAAATGGACACAGAGTCTCTCAGAATCTCACACAGTGCCTAACTGAACCTGCATGTCTCTGGGGATGAAGGAGTAAAACTGGAATATCTGGACAAAATCCATGTGGATGCAAGCAGAACAAGCAAACTTTAGACTATATGCAGCTCTATTATTTGCATTTAAACATGGGGAGAAAAAAACTTAATAACAAATAAAATAACAGAAAATTTTAATCCAAAAATCTGTATGCTGTCCATCTGATTGATAGTCGGTGCCAATCACTTTATTAACCTGATGTCATCCCAGTCCATTTAAACAGCTGACACACTGCTTGTACACACTAGCTGGGTGATGTCAGCCATTTGTTTGCCTGTTAATCCAACTAAAGTATCATTTTAAATAAGATAACAAATAATAATAACGTTAATAAATAACAAAAAGTTTGGTCATGCAGTAGGTAGTGCTGCTACATCACTACAGCTTCTTCACAGCTTTTAAGACCTGGGTTTGATTTCTCGCCCAGCCACTATCTGTTAAAAGTTTCCATTATCTCCCTGTGCCCTTTTCTGGCTTCTCTGGTTTGCGCATCAAACCAAAGACATGACACTTGAATTGGGCTGCAATGACTGTGGTTGGACGACTGTGCATAACATTGACATGCGATGGACGGTCATCCTGTCCAGGGCTGGTTCTGGTGTTTATGGCTGATTTATCTAAAGACTGGCTCCAGCACCTTGCATTTACAAATAGGAGGATTCATTACATAGATATTTGTTATATTTATGGGAGTGAAGGACAAAGCAGAAGGCAGTTAAAGCTTACCACTTATCATCGGTCGGTCTCCTTTATAACAGAACATCAGGCACATTCATTATGTGAATGTTGGCACAAATAAAAGAGGAAGTTGCAGGCTTGCAGCACAGGGACAGCTGTGAAAAAAAGCCCACATTTCCTTTCTTTCATACTTCAGACTGGACTGATATAGCAGTGTCAAAACAATGAGAAGTTTAATCAAGCAGCAAAATGCAAATTGTTTTCAGTTTGCTGTTAAACAGTAAGCAAAAAGTTGCACTTTTTGTTACTCTATAATTTATTGCCAGTTGTTTGTGAAGTGTATGTATGTGGAGTTAACTGTACTGGTACTTCAAGGCCTCAGGGTACTACTGTTACTTCCACTTAAAAAAGAAAGAGAACAGAGAATAAAGTGTTTGGGAAAACATGATGTATATCACAATATGCTTTCCAAGTGCATTTATTCCTCATTTAATTATTAAGTGCATGGGGAAGTAAATAAAGTAAAAACTATTCAGATGAGATCTTGTAAAGTACACCTCACACAAACTTGTGCACAATCGTGCACATACACAATGGACTTGTCTCTAACTCTTGTTACTCATTTATTTACATTTCCTTCTTAGTACAAATAAAGAACTGTCTGCCTGTCCATCTACCTGTACTGGCTTGTGTAGTAAATGTGAAGTTAATGAGTCTTTGAATAGTCAAAATAGCCTTTGAGCTTTTAGCTATCCTGGCTGGGCTTGTAAAAAAAATGCATCCTTTTTTGTCAGTTCTCCTCAGAACAGACCGTGCAGAGTGTAATATTCCTTACTGAGGAAATTTTGAAAACCCCAAGCAACTTGAGCACACAGACACTGCTTCATTGTGTGAGGGTGGTCTGTTAAAATTTATGGATAATTATTCCATGCTGGTGTCCTTTCCAGAGCTGGTTCCTGTCTTGCATCCATTGCTGCTTGTAACTGTAATCAGAAATCTGATACAGACCTAGAGGGGATGATATTCCTTCTAAAGGGTGTCACTTGTTTCTTCTCCTATTTATGAACAAGTACCAACAGAGAAGATAGTAATCTCTATCACAACAAAGCCTACCTGCTGCTAGCATTCAATCCCATTTGTATTTTACTTACAAGAATATTTATCAACACCAAGGCATAAGACAATACTGCTCTTCACAGACTTGGGGTCCCCATTACTGGTTTAAATCATTTAGGGCAGATTTATTAGAGTGGCTGCAGATGGCAAGTTACAATGCAACATAATCAACATTTTGAACTGTTAAAAAATAATAGTCTATTATACAAAAAAATCCTGGGATGAAACGAGACTTTTTCAGAGAGATAATTTCAAGTCCCGCAAGACGAGTCTTTGTGCCAAGAGATTTAACCACGCCCGGGGCCGGAAATAAAAGACAAAGAGTAGAAGACAAAGTAGAACATCCTAAAGAGGTTCAAAAATGGTGCAATACACATGCACAGCAGATTATAGATAATGAAAGTTCTAAAATTCGAAAGTCTCAAAAAACATAGTAAAGATTGCATTAGCGCTAAAAAACTGAAATTATTACTCGGTGACATAAAGGAAAAGTGAAGAGAGATTGAATATATGGACATAGGTGATATGACAGAAGTATGCAGATATTGTTCGGCTTTAAACTTTAAGTCGGAGACTTGTAGATCGTCTAATTCGTGTTGCCATTAGGGAAAAGTAGTGTTTCTTCCCAATGAAGAGGCGTACCCGCGAGAAATAAATGATTTGTTATTTGGTGAAAGTGAAATACTGTATACAAACTCTACAGGCAAAATATACGAATCCACAATAATCTGCTTGCGTTCACATCATTCAAAGCTCAAAAAGTAGATTTACAAGATTCGAGACCATACACGGTGAGAATTTGTGGTCCCACAACAATTAAAGCTGCTACAAGTTTAATTTTCAAGGAAACCACAATTCGGTCAGGTTTATATTTATGATCACAGAGAAGTGATGCAACACAGAATTGAGTTAAATGATCAGACGTATTAAAAATTCTACAGCCAATAATAGATACAAATCCATATGTCCAAAAGTATCACAATTTACACGAAATTTATCAGAAAAACACAAAGAAATTTTTTTGGATTTCTATATGAATCCGAAAGATCACACTCGCATGTACTATAATAAACCAACATATGATGAATTGTCAGTGATAATAGTTTTGAAAGATGAGAGATATCAAAGACAGAGTTGATATTCGTGTTTATCCAAAAGCACAGCACAATTTGTCGCAAGCGGCAGATCCAGGAAATGACTGGCACGTAGGTTGGTGAGCAAAGCGAGCAGGGGGTAGAGCCCCCTAGTTTCATTCATTTTTGAAAAACAAAGCCATGCTCTTTAGACTGGCACAGTTTGACATTATTTATGCCTAGAGGAACATGCTGAAATGCATACAGATCAGATTCATTATTCGAGCATTGTGAATGACAGATCAATTGTCTCACTCTTACCCATTTCAAGAAGCCTAAAAAAGGAGTTTTAGAATCCTGTTTTGTGGGTCTTTGGGCCTTGAAGTCACCATGATCTTGCTCATTCTAAGGTTCTACATGACTCACTGGATCGTATGGTGACCAACATGAACATTTATGTTATTCTCTCAACAAAGGGCAATTTCAGCGCAACTTTTAAAATCCCATTCACATTACACAGCATTTTTTTTTAGTCAGACAAGCATACCATACAAACAAGTACAGTCTTAGAAACTACACAGTCTTTCCATGAGCAAATGTGTCTAATCCTGAAACTTTGCTATCTCAATAAATCACACATGAGGGGTAAAATGGTTCGTTTCACATGACTTTGCTAAAATGGAGCCAGAACAGTCTGTTGTGATAATTTTCGGATAACATTGAACAGACATTTGTGCTTTTATCGGAGTTCCGTTACATTCTGCTCCATTTGCTGGGTCTGTACAGGTTGTGAGGAGGCATACTTTAAAGTCATTTTGCATTTGTTTCTGCCTTATCCTTTTGGTTTCCTCTAACATTCATCTCTACTCTCCCCTTCTTGTAATGCTTACGTTGTAAGAATTTGTGCCAAAAAGTTTAAACATTCTTGAAACTGTGATAACTCAAAGACTGGAGTTAGGACATGACAATGAACTGTTCATACTTCACAAACATTGCAGCGGGCATCAGAACCAACTTGGCTTTGATCTGGGGATTCTGTCACAGATCTATTACATTATGACAGGGCTAAATTTATGTAGCGTGAACCTACCTTAAGACTACTAATCAGACTTGTCATTCTGACAACATAAGCCAACTGCTTTTATGCTGTACTGATGCAGGCACACAGATGTTGTTTTGTGATTTACACTTTAATATTTCTATGGTGTTTAGTCACATTTTATAGCATTGTCCTGAAGCCTATTTTGACCACACTAAATCGAACCTCAGAATCTGTACCAGTGAGGGGTGAAATGGCAAAATCTCTCTGCAGCATTTTATTATTTTTTTTCAAAAGTGGAGGTTATTTAGAAGATGGAGAATTTCAGACTTCTAGCTGTTCGTCTTTGGAATCACCATTACATCATTGAGGGTGTGATCTAAAAATTGTAAATATGTTAAAAAGGACATGTCCAATTATGACAAAGGAGAGATTTGTCAAGCAGCGTTGCATGAATTTAAGAAGAATTTATGAATGCAAGAAGAATGGAGGTGGTGGCAGAGTGGTAAGTGCTGCTACTTCACTGCTTCAGTTCCACACATCAACCCTGCGTTTACATTTGGTATTCTCTGGGTACACTCATTTTCTTTCCAAGCTAGCAGTGGTCCTGTGTAAGTGTGAATAGTGGTGTATGAATGAATGAACATGACCTGCAGTAAGCTGGCGCCAGGGTGCCTGCATTTTATTCCGAAGATGCTGAGACAGAGTGAAGTAAGTGGGGTTGATAATAGGTGGATGGAAGGATTTTAAAGTAGATGAGAAAAAAAAAAATCACCCCTGAGGTGCTGTTATAAAACTGAAAATAACATTCCAGATTATTTTTGCTTTGTGTTGTCCATTTTTATAACTTTGAAAGCTGTACTATACAAATACGTTTTGCTTTCTGGATACACATTTGTAAACTGCTCTGGCACTGTAATTATGACAGACAATGGGAAACAAAGAATAATGAAAAAAAATCACAGAAAAAAATTAAATTAGGCAGTATCAGGAAACAATTAAATCAATGAGATTTAAACAACTTTTAAAAACTACCAAACAAAAAATATTGGCAAAAACTGTTATTGTATCGAAATTAGCAGCTGTGCAAGGGTCAATTCAGCATTTATAAAAAAAAGTGTTTAATTAATACAGTAAGTGAGTTTAAACTAGGCACTTGGTAATATTTTTATGAGATAATACTTGATACAAGCATTATAGTTTTATAAGACTAGACTTGACATAATTTCTGAGTTTTGATAAATGATGCACAAAGATGCACTATGTTTTGAAAAGGGGTTCGATTGTTCTGTGAAATTGACACTAAAATTTGTTTTGCAGGTCAATGTTACAGTTGCAAAACATGAAGCTGGCTAAAAATAATATTTTTTGGAGGTTTTAAAGGTTTGCTTGGAATGGAAAACAAGGAAAAATATTCCATAAAGCAGCATTTACACTTCTGTGTTTACCTGTGTTATTTTCTGCAGCTCTTTAATGTGTATAATCTGGCTCATACCAGTAAAACTAATTCAACTTATGCCTGTCATTCACATCACCGCAGAGGAGTGCAGTGCATTTAAGAAAATGTGACAGGCTGCATATTTCCCACACAAAGACTCACCACATTTTCTACAGAGGAAAATCTCACTACATGGGAAGTTGCTCTTCTACCACACCACTGGCCAGAAATCCCCCTTTACTGTTTCCCGAAGAAGAGGATGAAGATATGCACCCTTCAAGCAATGTGGAGCTTCAAATTTCTTTTCTGTCTCTGATGAATTTTTAAGATTGTAATCACCTGGACTGCCATCATAATTAAAAAGAAAGCGAGGATTGTACTACCAGAACACATCTGGTGGCTCAACAAAATGTTTACACTTGACAGGAAATGTGGCTGATGATTTTTTTTCCTTACTAGAGATCTAAATAGTAAATGACAGGCAGACATGTGCAGAATTAATGCATTTATATATTTCCAGGCAGGAACTAAACATCTTTCATATTTTGTCAATGGCACAAATTTCTCTGAAGGCTAAACACTATTTGTTTTGTGATTTTTGTTGTGAAATGAAACATCAAGTTTTGCTAAAAATTTAATTTGCATGCATCGTATCGTTCATCAGTAATTACTACAAAACATGCAACTAATTCATTTTTGACATTTTGTCATGTTTCATTTGTCTTGTTTCATTTCATCATTTCAAATTTGGGCAGCATGGTGGCGCAGTGGGTAGTCCTGCTGCCTCGCAGTTAGGAGACCTGGGTTCGCTTCCTGGGTCATCCCTGCGTGGAGTATGCATGTTCTCCCCGTGTCTGTGTGGGTTTCCTCCGGGTTCTCTGGTTTCCTCCAAAGACATGCGGGTTAGGCGCATTGGCGATTCTAAATTGTCCCTAGTGTGTGCTTGGTGTGTGTGTGTGTATGCACCCTGCGGTGGGCTGGCACCCAGCCTGGGGTTTGTTTCCTGCCTTGCGCCCTGTGTTGGCTGGGATTGGCTCCAGCAGACCCCCGTGACCCTGTAGTTAGGATATAATGGGTAGGATAATGGATGGACAGATCATTTCAAATTTTCATGTAGCTATTTTGGGCCTGAGTTTTTCTATGTACGCCAGCATTTTCCACAGATAAAATCATGGCACCACCTTTCTGCAGTGGCTGACTTTGTCAGAACTACACTATTAACTCTTTACACTTGCTACAAAAGTTGTCCAACTAAATGCTTTGTTCATTCTTTTGATCACGTTAGATATGCAAGAAGTCGCTTTATATGGTACATGATGTCCCTGTTGTTTTGTGGTGTATTGCTGAAATACCTTCTCTTAAAAACTGTCACCAAATCTTAATGGCTAATTGCTATAGGATTTGCCAATATCTGAGAATAAAACACAAAAAAAAGCTAACATTTTATTTATACTTGGTAGACTTTGCAGCCTACAGAATGAAAATTAAAGTACACATAGATGAAAATCGTAGTGGCCGTCAGAACCATCTTGGCTTTGATCATGTTCATGTTAAACTTTACACATACAAGTACACAATTAATTAATTTACCACTGCATTGTGGAGCATTATGTTGCTGAATGACTTCACTTCAGAAGTGTTGACTGCAGATTTTACCATTCTATTCAGTGTGTGGGGAAATATTTTAAAAGTCTGCAGGATTGCCGAGATAAAAAAAACAAACAAACAAAAAAAAAAAAAAAAAACAATGCCAATGAACTATTTCCAAAAGTGGTAAACTGAAACTCTGTCCTCTGATATCCTCCATTTCCAAACCAATGTTGTTGTCCAGCCTGTGTATCATCTGTTGAACACTCACTGGTTTTTGTTTTATTTTTATCCATCCATCCATTTTCCAACCCGATGAATCCGAACACAGGGTAACGGGGGTCTGCTGGAGACAATCCCAGCCAACACAGGGCACAAGGCAGGAACCAATCCCGGGCAGGGTGCCAACCCACCGCAGTTTTTATTTTTATTGTCCATTTATAGCCAGTGAGTGATTTTAAAGCCTCTTTCCTTACTAACCCCCCCCCCCCCCCCCCCCCCCCACACACACACACACACACATTCAAGACAGAGCACACTGAGACTGGCTAGACTACAGAACAACTGGAACAATACTGCTGTGTCAAACAGCTTCATTTACAACTATAAAACTTAACCATCTCATAACTATTTCTTTCTATCTTTCTTTCACTACTGTACAAATGTGGCACAAATCTGTGTCCATTCAGCTATCCATCCAAGAAATGACATGTCAAAAGTTCATCTGTAGCCGTTAAAGCAATGTGATGCATAAATTCATCCAGCATTTAATCAGCTTTAATTATAACTGCTCAGAATTGTTCTCTCCCAGCCCAGTCTAAATACTTCCAAGATCTTCATATATAGGATCTGTACTCAAAGACCCGTCCATGGAGTTCTCAGACTCCTTTTTGGGTGGCTTGACTTTAATCACCTGGCCATAAATGTGACTGTTATTGGAATTGTTCAAGTTGGTTTGTACCAATGGTTTTGGTAACTCCTTCTTAGGTATTGCAATTTTCTGAGGTTTTGGTGCTGGTAATGGTTTTGGTCCCTTTGGACGAGGTTGCTGCTTCCCACTTGATGGTACTGGGTAGTCATTGGTGCTGGAATTGTATGTAATCTCATTGCTTGTCTGCTCTTCCAAACCTTGCTTGATCCATGCATTACCTGCTATTCTTGCCTCGTCGTAAAGTGTGGATTCAGGTGGGGCTGGAAGCTTGGCTCTACCTTCTGGTTCATCATAAATATGCTCTTCTGGATTAACAGTTACATTTCTGGGTACCACTTCAATTCTCAGCGCAGCTATCTTGCTTTCAAGATCTGCATTTACATTATCATAAATATCTGAGTAGAGAGGTTCACCTTTAGATGGTTTTCGAGGTTCCTCCTCTGTGGTGGGGATAACTTTAGTCCAAGTATTGATGCTGTCCACAGGAATCGAATAGAAGGAATCTTCAAGATGCAGACACGGTTTCACAGAATCAACAGGTTCAGAGTATAAACTGGAATTGTCATTTGTTGACGGTTCAACTGGAAGGTTTATGGATCTGGGCAATTTGTTCTTGATCGCAGGTTTTGATGACATGCCTGGAGGTTCAGGCAAAATTCGATTTTTTAACATTTTCTCCTTGTCCTCTGACTGAGAGCTGTCTTTCTTTATGAAGATACCGTCTGCTGAATTAGGCCTACTTCCTGATCCTGGGTTTCTGACTGAGTCTGTCTCAGGTTCTATGATCTGAGGTGCTCGCCCTGTTGTACCTGCTCCTGCCATGGACTCTGCAATAGCATTGCGAATCTGCTGGATTGCAGATGAATCAGAATCCAAAGAGGAACACTGCCCATTGTCATCATATTGTGCTTTCTGCTGTTGGATTGCTTCATCCACAATTTGAAATATCTCACTGCCTTGCTTCGTCTCAAAGTTGAAGTTTCCTGGCCCTGAGTCACAACGGCGTCCTGCTTCAATGGAGAACATCACCTGGGATAAATGTAGCAGGGTGTTAGAAGTTAGTGCATGGCAAACTCTGGAAACAATAACAATGGTATTAAAATTTAAATACAAAAAATGAGCAATATCAGTATTAAATATTTTTATATTTATTAAAAACAAATAAATTAGGTATAGGCTTTAATAACAGATCTATTTTCATTTTTGAAAAAATATTTTAGAAAGAATTAAATAAACGAGAATTTAATATACAAGAATCTAGGCGAATGTTATTTTTTAGGATGATACTATAAGACAGCAGTCTGAGTGTTACTGACATTTTTAACAATTCTTGAAGCAGGTGCTGAAGGATCTGAGCCCTTGTAGGTTTAGAAGAGAAAAGCTTAAGCTCAAAATGATAGTTACCTAACTTACAAATAAATAGTTTTTATATTACTAGTTATAAAAAGAACAGATATGAGAAATCATTTTACAAACCCACTGGAAGGCAATGGAATGAGACTTTAAAGCAACCCATAGTTTATATTTAGAACCTAAACAGAAACCTGGAGATTCTTGTAGAAAGAATGTAAAAGATGAAATATCAAAAATTTTAACTGACATGTGGGATTTCAGACTTTTATCAGACAATGAATCACTGGGAGCCCAAACCCACCGAGAAAATACTGACAAAACCCAGTAATTTTTCTTTAGCTTAAACTACATTTTAGCAGCTCCATACTTCTGGAATTTACAGTCTTGCCATTCCATGTTTAAAATGTAAAGTGCATTCTCAATTCTTAAAAATGTATTCTTGACATGAATATACCTTTAATTCAACTCTCCTGCATCTTGTAAAGTGGATTGCTGCTTTATTTTACACATTCATTGTGTATTGATGTCATTTTTTGACTTCAAGTGTAAACATGACTACCTATAGTAAAGTGTGAATGACGACTCATCAGACCATACTACTTTTTCCATTGCATGTTTGAGCTTTGGTGTTTCTTACACAGGATTGTGCACTGTCCTTAGATGCAAGCAGTTTCTTTATGGCAGGTATGTGAAGTTCAGAATGTACATTTTTTTTTTGTTGATACTGATTCACAGAGGAGCTGATTGAATTCAGTAGTAATCTATGAGGCTGTACCTTTGTGCCATTTAGCACTTATCTCTGAAGTGTCCATCTATCCCAGTCAGTGAGTTTCAACTTATGACCATTGTTTCCCTTCGTTGATGCAGTATGCCCATCCATGTTTGGTATACAATGTTATTTTTTGAGGCAGTTGCCCTTGGCACATGAAATAAATTAGCAGTTTTGGAGATGCTCATGCAATTATGATACTGAATGATTAGCTGCTTTGGAGATTTATTACCCTGTGATGAACTGGTACCATGTCCAGGTGTTGTTCCAGCTTACACCCAGGGCTTGCTGGGATAGGCTCTAGCTTCCCCACCCTTGGTTAGAAACATGGATGCATGGAACTCGCTTAGTTGCCTTTGTTGCTTTAAAAACTCTAATACCAATGTGTTAATTATCAGATCTCTTTTATAGCTAACATAAACTGCTAATCAGAAATTAACCTAATGTAAGTGACATTTGCAGCTGCATTTGTAATTGTGATTTATGTACTTCAAAGCTAAATTCCTTTTCGTGTGCTCTTTCTGTTATACAGTCCAACCCTTCTACATGTCTCATTTGTGAATTTCCCATTGGGATTAATAAAGTATCTATCTATCATTGCACAAGGCGTTGTTGCAGCATTCATGTGGCAGTCATCACCATGCCTATATGGTCTTGCATCTTTATTCTATTTTTAATTTAGAAGCTGTCTCAATTGGAGGCTGATTTGTGTAGCTTTAATAAGAAGCAAACAATATTTCAGGAGAAAAATTAACTTTTTGTAAAATAATAATACCTTTACTTTTTTATTTTATGCATGATATTCATTAAAATGTGTCACCCATAAGGTCCAAAAAAAGCAGTTTGCTGTTATTTTAGTTGACAAAGCAGCAAAATAAAACTAGGTGTTATTTTTAGAATTGTGGCTAGCAGCTTCAATGTCTGAAAATAACTTCAAAAACATAATTGCTTAAAAAGTCATTATAGTAACTTTCGGATTAAAAACTAAACCACAGTAACATCTACTGAATTCTGTACAGTTCACTTTTCTAGTTTAGCTAATCTGGAAAAGCCAAGTATAAAGTAAAATGTCTGGTGGTATAAAATGCAAAATGATCACCCTAAAATGCCTAGAATGTACATTAACAATTAAGGTTTCTCCTTTCTTCTTGTCACCTTTACCAAGAAATAATTTTATTCAATTCAACACATTATTTTGATAACTCATTGATAAAGTAAAGCTAACAGTGGTAGTTAGAAAGACAACTAGCTTCCTATGTTAGGCAAATTAACATTTTGCTAAATGTACTCCTCAAAGTGAGTCGGTTCACAGCCTTATTATTTTCACATATCCTAATACTATAAATAATTTTATATTTTTGTGATATTTATGAAATACACGGGTGGAGATACTGTTTTGCAAGTGTCTGAATACTAATGATTTTATTTAATTTGTTTCTTACTTGCTGCATTCTCGAACTGAGGTACAACTTTTAGTAATGCAGAAAGTTAATTTTTTAGATCATAATGATTTGCAAGCACCACAGCACCACATAAGAATAACCGATTTGATTTTCAGGTTATGATCATGCCAATAACATAAAACAATTATGGTAATCTGAAATCACTGAAATGCACCGTCTGTGTAATCTATTTGTTATTTTATTTATTTATTATTATTTACAGAAATACATGACACCATGACACATACTTCAAATGCTCTTATTGCACCGGAGTTCACTAGGGATTGAAAGAGGATCATTTTGCAGGTATGCACTTTTCTATTTGGACAATTTATTTTGAATGAGCACCTAAGAAATAAGGTGTAACAATGGTACACTACATAATCAACAGCGTATTTGCTCATCTTTCAGTGGGCCATGCCTTTTGTTGACAATATTTGGAGGTTTATGTTCTTGCATTTTTGAACATCTAGATTTAAAATGACAACGGCAATCATTCTTATTTTGGACTTTGGCAATTAATTTTGTCAACCTACCTCTACATAATTTGCTGCTGAGGTGACATGAATCATCATAGTTATTCTAAATATCCTTGTTAGTTTTCCTCATATATCTTAATTAAATGGCAAATGGCATAAATGTACTACTCCACATGACTCAGGTGATCTTTCACTTTATCGTAAGCATTTCCAGCATACAGTACATATGTTTTTCACACTTTAAAATGCTCAAATTATTTTTAACAGACCTGAGAGAGGGACTTTACCCGAAACCTGGTGAATCATAATTTCCATTGCATTTATTATTTTAATTCAGGGTCATTTAATGCCTACAGTTAGTGTTTAACAAGTGAGCTTAGAATAGGAGAGAAAGCTTCCACAAGATCTTTGTGTTTGGCATGGTGGGAGTTTAGATATTTCTCCACTGTGGCTTCTTCACTTTATTTACCTCTTTTAAAGTTAGCTGTATTTAAGTTTTACTTAATACGACATGCTGGTGAGGTGGCTAATGTGACATTAAAGTCCAAGAGTGCTGGTTCAGTTCCAGCCTTGCTTGCTTTTGTGACTCTGAGTTGAAGTCACTCGGCCTGCTTCTGTACGAACAGTATGGTATCCCGATCTTGTACAGATCTCTTCTAGACAGGCAGGGTACTGTACTTTGTCCATCTGTATTTGTGCTAATTTTGGTATAAAAGGTGGCAAAATCACATTGAGATTATGGAGGATAGTTTTCTTTTTTACTCATATGTCTCTTTAAAGCAGTGTACGGGAAAAGCTGTAAAGCACTCTATGAATTTTCATACTGAAATTTAATGAGACTTTTCATTGCCACAATGACATTCATTCTAAATGCAAATTTGCTTGACATTTTGCCCTCACCTTGTCCCGACCATATCTCCTCAATAACTTGTAGGGCCAAACAAACAAAGTTTTTGTAGTTTCTGGATCTTTCAGAATTAAGCCTTCTTTGTCAGCTCTCATTATATATGATCCAGAGAGGGAACACCGCTCTGTGGCTTCTGTTTTCTGCACTGTCACCTTAAAATCCCTCACTGTGGGGGAAAAAAAACAAAGAAGTTATAAGATGTGAAATATCAATGCAAGAATTATACACCGATTTGAAAAACTTTGGCTATGTAATGAGGAATTAATTATAAAAGTACAGAGGTGAATCAATGTAACTATGTTGTGGCATTCTTTCATAAAATGGGAAAAACTGTCTGCACTAAAGAAAAAAATAAAACACATACATGAAAAATGTGATGGCATATATGAGGACTTAATATAAGGGAAATCAATTTTTTCAACTATCCATTTTCCTAACTCGCTTATCCATGGCAGTGTCGCCGAGCAGCTGGAGCCTATCCCAGCAGTAACTGGGTGTGAAATTCTATTCATCATAATTCTAATTATTAAAGCCCGATTACACTTAACATTGCAGTGCAGTATAAGGTAATTACAAATAGAGCATATTTACAAAACACTATTACATGCAGCTAAAGTATGAAACAATGTTGAAACATCAACAAAAATAGATACTGATATCCATACAGATACACATAAAGAGAAATTATATTATTTTTGCCTGATTCTGGGTTGGTTCTCACCTTGTGCCCAATGCTTTTATGATAAACAATGAGCAGTGTGAAACAACAACAGTACAAAATGTATCATGATGTTAAAAAGGGCATGTTGTGATTTACTGTACTGTATTTTAAGTGGTTGCCCTGCGGTGGGCTGGCGCCCTGCCTGGGGATTTGTTCCTGCCTTGCACCCCGTGTTGGCAGGGATTGGCTCCAGTAGACCCCCGTGACCCTGTGTTAGGATATAGCGGGTTGGATAATGGATGGACGGATAACAGTGGTCCTTTAGTGTCCAATATAAATAAAATACCCCTTTCAAAATATGTTTTTTTATTATAAGGCAGTTTCCATTACCAATAAAGAACACTGTCCCAAATGAAAGCTTTCAGAAATAAAAGCAAATTCATTTGAAATAGAGCAGCAACTCAGAATTGCTAGGAGAATGTAGACATGAAGTTGAAGTATGCATAATCTATCATAATTTCATGTGATTCAAATCCATCCAACCAAGCTGACTACTGAAAAACCACAGCACTCTCAAGTAATGTTGTACACTTGTACAATCTACTGTAGGTACTAATGAAGAAAAACAAAATGGACTACATTAGGTTTTCTCACCTCTCCCAAAGGTGTACTGTATATGGTTTATTGAGAATGTTAAATTAGACCTGTGTGAGTGTGTGTGTTAATAGGCCTTACGAATGACAGACGTGAGATCCTGGGTTGGTTCCTGCCTTGAATGCCCTGCTCCCAGGACAGACTTTGGCCCAGTTGATTGTGTACTGGATTAAGCAGGATTGGAAATGAAATAAAAGATTAAAATGGCTTTTGAGTAAATAAATATAAAAACAATGAAATACATTTTAAAAACTATGGGATCATGACATATGAAGAATTATAAATGAACACCTGCTCTCTTATTCATGTACTTTACTGAAGGAATACAGACATTGTCAAAATGTGTGTAAAACAAGCACATGTAAAAAATGAGAGGCACTCATGTTGACTGCTCTAGCATAGCATTCCAGACATAAAATATTTTATAATTCTCTGGCAGGCTGATTTTAACTGAGCAAAGGAAACAACAACAGAGGTAAAATGTGGCATTAGGGACTTTTGCTAACCAATCCCATTCAAAACAAAATAGGAAACTTGTGGCAAACAGCACCTCAACTCCCTGTAGCATTGCTCACATTGGGGCTGCCCATGGGGAAAATCATAAAAAGTCAAAGAATCTTAAAAATAAAAAAATAAAAAATGACAAGGATTCTCTGCTAATTTGTAAATGTATACAGCTAACTTGTAATATTGTGGTGATGTTTTAAGAACACTTCTGAAAACAGAACAACTCTTTTGAAAACCATGACGCAATGCTAGTATTTCCTTGATATCTTCTTTCATCTAAAGTTGTACAAAAGTACATTTTGCCAATTTTCATTAGAGAAGTCTTATTTCTGCTTTCCTTTACTGTATGCCTGTGATTACACAAAAGTACAGACAAAATGTTGCATTTTTAATATAAGCATCTTTTTACAGTACGGTTTGGTTAACATTTGATTTTATATGTAGCCCAGAGGTCTCTGTTTAAAAAGGGTTTGAAATTCTGAATATTTTACTCTACAACCTGGAACTAACAACACTGCCCATTATCACCTATGCTATATCCTATTGCTTTGAACTCAAAGCTGTTGTGATATACAGCGACAGCTCAAAAAAGTTCTCAAACTTTGGAATTAGAGGAGCTACTTGCATGCCTGGACAATACTGACTGGTATGTTTTCAGGACTGCTACTAGTAGCCTTGATGAGTACAATCATGCTTCATATGTTAGCTTTTGTGAAGAGAACTGTGTATCAACTTGAACCAGGGTGTGTAACAATAATGACAAACCCTGGTTTACAGCTAAACTCTCACTACAGTACACCACTTGAACAGGCATGGGTCCTGTTGAGTTGTTATCTAGCTACAGAGTTTCAGGGATATTTATTCTTCTGTAGTTACATCAACTTAAATTCATACTACATCTAAGTGTATATGGCAAATAAAATTAAATTCAACTCAATTCAATTAAGCAAGATTCCAGGAAGGCCTTTACATACCAAATAGGCCTGGCCCTAGAACTTATAAACAGACTTGTGACCTGCACTTTACAAAAGGCCAAGCCGATACATTGGGGAAATGTAAAACCCCTGGCCCAGAAAAGTTGGTAGTAAAAATAAAGTTTATTCAAAATGATATTCAAAACCTAAAGAAGTATGTAGAAAGAGGCAACCGAAATATGAACAAAATCCATCCATCCATCCATTTTCCAACCCGCTGAATCCGAACACAGGGTCACGGGGGTCTGCTGGAGCCAATCCCAGCCAATACAGGGCACAAGGCAGGAACCAATTCTGGGCAGGGTGCCAACCCACCGCAGGACACACACACAAACACACCCACACAACAAGCACACACTAGGGCCAATTTAGAATCGCCAATCCACCTAACCTGCATGTCTTTGGAATGTGGGAGGAAACCGGAGCGCCCGGAGGAAACCCACGCAGACACAGGGAGAACATGCAAACTCCACGCAGGGAGGACCCGGGAATCGAACCCAGGTGTCCCAACTGCGAGGCAGCAGCGCTACCCACTGCGCCACCGTGCCGCCCCAAGTCACAAATCTCAGGGTATAAAACTGAGAACCTACAAAATACAAGAAATGGGAAAACCCAAGAAATGGGAGCTAAACAACAAAAGCAGGAGCTAAGGCATCTCTGGCCTTTAATAGATCAACTGTACTTACAGCCTTTCCTAAACATAGAAAGAACAAGGAAGAAACGTAAGAGAATTAACATATTGGTTCCTGCCTTGTGCCCTGTGTTGGCTGGGATTGGCTCCAGCAGACCCCCCGTGACCCTGTGTTCGGATTCAGTGGGTTGGGAAAATGGATGGATGGATGGATGGCTTGAATATCAAAACACACTTTATGAAAGCAGTAAATAACAGATTAACAAAACCATTAACATAGAAAAATAACCAGAAACAATGAACAAATAATAACAAAACAAATACATTTAAGAAAAGAAAACAAGAATGGAGCCCTGGTTGAACCATAACACAAGATATCTGCATCTGTACATAGCAGAGAGATTTAGTGGGTTGCAAGGGAAGGAAATAACACCGACATCCATATTTCGAAATTTCAGATAAAGAGTTGAATTCAGTTATCAATAAGATATACTCATTATTTTTTTGGAAAGCACTGCGTAATTCTCTTAAAAATTATATGATGCACAAACTGACCCATAATAAGGTTACATACTGTACATTTAACTGATCTAAATCAGGGGTGCCCACACTTTTTCATCTTGCGAGCTACTTTTAAAATGACCAAGTTTAAATGATCTACCTACATTAAAAATTATATATATTATCATTATCATATATATGTAGGCTTCCTCACATCCTTCTGTCTCTTCATGTAATCCCAGACACACTCGATGATGTTGAGATCAGGGCTCTGTGGGGGGCATACCATCACTTCCAGGACTTCTTGTTCTTCTTTACACCTGCTGCCATTTTTCTGCACCCCAGTTCCCTATGTTTTCGTGCATACTTGAGTCGCTTGGCCTTATTTCCACGTCGGAGGTATGGCTTTTTGGCCCCAACTCTTCCATGAAGACCACTTCTGGCCAGAATTCTCCGGACAGTAGATGGGTGTACCTGGGTCCTACTGGTTTCTGCCAGTTCTGAGCTGATGGCACTGCTGGACATCTTCCAGTTTCAAAGGGTAATAAGCTTGATGTGTCTTTCATCTACGATCCTTTGTTACTTTGTGCTTCTTCAAAAGAGCTTGAACAGTACATCTTGAAACCCCTGTCTGCTTTGAAATCTTTGTCTGGGAGAGACCTGGCTGATGCAGTATAACTACCTTGTGTCTTGATGCTGTGCTCAATCTTGCCATGACATGAAACTGTCTTCCACAACCACACCTTGGTAGCAGAGTTTGGTTGTTCCTCACCCAGTTTTAAGCCTCCTACACAGCTGTTTCTGTTTCATTTAATGACTGAGTTTCAACCTACGTGTGACATTGATGATCATTAGCATCTGTTTGGTATAATTGGGTGATCATACACCTGACTATAATCCTACAAAATCCCTGACTTTGTGCAAGTATACCTATAAGAATTGATGCTGGTTTGAAGGCAAAAGGTAGTAACACCAAATATTGATTTGATTTAGATTTTTCTTTTGTTCGTTCACTTTGCATTTTGTAAATTGATAACAATAAACAATCATTATTTATATTTCTGAAAGCATTTTTTGTTTACAGCATTTTTCACACCTGCCTAACATATATTTTATTTATAAAGTATATTCAGTATATATTTCAGATAGGCGCCGCCGAGAGTGGCAGCCTTTTCAGCAGCTCCGTGTACGACTTTTTTTTTTTTCTACTTATTTATTTTTACTTATTTATTTTTCTACTTTTGTTCTACTCTTTTTTATTGATCACTTGTGAATTTCCCATTGGGATTAATAAAGTATCTATCTATCTATAAATACTGAATATACTTTATACATAAAATATACGTTGTCGTACCTTGCATAACTGAATAACCCTTATGGAACAATAACAATTCAATACATTTATGGTCACTAAAGTATTTGGATTTTATAATCTTCATGTGGGAAAAGGCTGACTCGCATAAATAAGTAGAGCCAAATAATGCAGTCAAGGAGGTAGCACATTTCCTCATGTTTGGGTACTTTTCCAATGTGAGTGAGTTCCAAAGCTGTCCAAGAGCCCCAGGCTTCATCCTGTACTGTCAAAATATCATCCTCCACTGTAGAGGAGTTTTAGGTGAAACAGTGTTGCAATTTTTGATGCGGGTGAATCACCCTCAACATCTTCCCTAAATGGATAGCACTTAAATGTAGCGATTGGCTCAAGTAAAGCTGAGTCTTGAAACCGTCTGTCAAAGTCTGACTTACAATTTTCAATCTTCCCTGTGTAGCATATGCTGTCAAGTTGCGCACACTCCTTCCATTGCGTCTCCAGCTCTGACGCGAGGTTTTGGATGTTCCCCAAATCAAGGATCTGCAGCTTTGAGGACAGATGTTGCATTTTTCGTTTGAAAGCATTAACTGAGCTAATCATATTGACCATGGTTTTGTCTTTGTCCTTGCAGCTGTAAATTAAGCTCATTCAACATGTTGGTCAGATTAGAAAAAAAATGCCAAGTCTAGCGGCCATTGATCATTATTAAGTTGCTTGTATTCTGTATGTTTAATGACAAGGAGAAACTCCTTTTTTTCCAGCCAGGGGTCTAGAAATCTCAGCAGGAATTTCTCCCTAGCCATCTGCCTCAGTGAAGGCCTCTTTTATCATCTCTCCATCTTGGAAGGACTTCTTATGCTTAATGATCGAGTGACTCACCCGGAACGATGCTTTGGTGTGTCTGCCTTTGCTTTTGAATTCAGCCGAGTGAAAAATGACGGCTGTCCGATTTAACTGCGATTTTAGTTCTCTCTCCTTTCTCTTTCTCAGATCGCTTTTCGGAAGGAAGTCAATTTCGTAGTTTTTATGAACAGGCTGAAAGTGCCTTTCCAACATTGTGAGAAAAAAAATTCCTCTTCCAATTCCACAACCAGCCCCCCCACACCAGTTTATTTTTTTTCATATCCCCTTCTTTAGTCGATATAAATTGGAAGGGTAACTAGATCACTTAGATAGCCGGAGTTTTGAAGTACCTCGCGCGTTTGATCATGCGTACAGGATGACCAGTGTGTTAAAAGAAAAGAGATCTCAGACTGGCCGCCCTGTATGTCAATCAAGTGGCAAATGCCATATGGAGGATATATGATAGACTAACATTTAAAGCATTTTCTGTTTACATAACTTTCCAAACTGTACAGACAAGCAGCGTTGAGCCTGATTTAACATGAAGTATAAACCATTATAATGTAGTATTGTGTGTTTTATTTATCATGCATACATACAGCATTTTATACTAATCTACTTCAACAAGAACCATAGTCAGCAAATGATATTCCAGTAGACTTATTTGCAACATAACACACCTCTGATTCACTTTTTGTTTCAGGCTAAATGTATGAATATATTTTCAAAATTAACTGATTTACAACAGCTGCTGGGCTATTCCTCAAATACTTACATGGCTCCCACCCTCATGGAGGAGTCTGTAGGGTTTAACACATTTGCTTACCTTCCTGCCTGGATTCATAGATGCTGTTGTCTGCCATCTCAAACACTTGCTCTACATCAGACAGTTTGGGTGTTTTGCCTCCTACACGTTTCGTTTCATTCATCATATCTCCAACTGGTTTCTGCAAGCAGAAAGGGAAGCAAAATGTGCCAGTCACAAAATAAGCTTCTTCTTTGAAAATAAAAGCACAATGAAGATAACACTTGAAGTATGTGTGCACTTACCTAATCTTCTTCAGTCTGACTGACTGTGGCAGTTTGCTATTAAAAATATGTTTGTTTGTTAGTCTAATAGCACTGGCCACAGAAAAAATAATCCCAAACTTGGCCTACCTGTAGTGATGATCTTAGAATGTTTTGATTGAATGGTAGCATAATGGCACAGTTACTACCTGATATTAGCTCCCACTGCCAACAGATATGGACTGAGCACTGATTCTGTGGAGGTTGAAGTCTCTGTGTGCGTCTGAATGCGTTTACCACTCAGGTATTCTAGGTTTTCACCCAATCGCATTTGGAACAAGGGCAGAAACCAACCTTAGACTGCAGGGCACATCTAATGCACTTTCACTCATACTGTATTTGGTTAATTTAGCGAATTAACAAATTAATTCAATTTAGCAAGGGGTAAATGCAAAAAGGTGCCAAAGTAGTTTTATTAAAGCAAATCAAAA
The DNA here is from genome assembly GCF_900747795.2 of Erpetoichthys calabaricus. Lineage (NCBI taxonomy): Eukaryota > Metazoa > Chordata > Cladistia > Polypteriformes > Polypteridae > Erpetoichthys > Erpetoichthys calabaricus. The sequence goes on from NC_041398.2 coordinate 44,572,891, forward strand.
ACAAAAGGTGTTCAAAACAAAGTACAGTGTTCAAAACTCTTCAATACATAACCCTTTAAAACCATTACAATCCGTGAGTTAAAAATCCAGAATTAAAACAAAAGTAAAACCAACAGGCCATCGGGTCTTTCATGGTCTGTCCGACAAGCCCAGCCCAACTCCATTTTCGTCTACCCAGCTCTCTCACTGTTTGCTACGTCAGCCAAGACTCCAGCACCTGTGGTCCTCTCCAACCTGACAGCTTGGGGTTGGTTATCCTCCCGTTATCCCTTCTCTCGCACCCCTGGTGTACCTCGGATCCCCGGGGTAGGATGCCACCCTCAATCGCCACACCACTCCTCTAGAATAATCAGTGGGGATGATACACCCCTAGAGCACCAATCCTAAAATTCTTGGGATAATTTGCATCTGTATCTCAAATATGTTATTTGTTCAGGATTTCTTGTAGTATTTGTATTTTTATATTTTATTCTGGTTAATTGTCAGTTATTCTAATTCAGAGTCTTGTGTTAATTCAAAACTTTGTGTTTTCTGTCTTTATCTTCATTTAGCATGTTATACTCATATTATTGTATCCAATGTTGTGTATCTGATCTTTTTTTTTGCTTTTCCCCTGTTGTTTATTTTGAAATTCTTCGACCTGCTTTAAACATTAGAAAGGTGCTACATACATAAATAAAATGTATTATTATTATTACTTTATTTGATTATAATGGTCTTTATAAAAAAAAAAAGCATCACCGTAGAACTACCTACTGTAACCTATGGAATTGGGCCAACAGAGGCACCTAAATTGGATTCAGTCTGAAAAGTATATACTGCGATCATTTTTTATTATATTATGATACTAGGGGGCTCCGCCCCTGCTCGCTTCGCTCACCAACCCCTCCCCAATGCCAGAGCTACGTGCCATTGTGAAGAGGGGGGGCTGAACACATCCCAAGAAGATACGGCTGCTGCTGCTCCGAAACCCCTCTTCAACAGTGGTACAATGGGAAACAAATCATTTTTTTTTTTACCTCCTCTTTGCTTGATCAGCTGCTGGCTTGCTGCCTCTGCCGTGCCGTGTGATCTGCTCTTCGCTCGCCTACCCTACCCTGCCAGCGCTACGTGCTGTTGTGAAGAGGGAGGCTGAACGCACCCAAGGAGGCTCCTCTGAAACCCCTCTTAAACAGTGATACAATGGGAAACAAATTTTTTTTTTTTACCTCCTCTTTGCTCAATAAGCAGCTGGCTTGTTGCGGCTGCCTTGCCACGTGTTCTGCACTTCGCTCCCCTACCCTAACCCCCCCCAAACCCACCCGTCAGTGCAACGTTGTGAAGAGGGGGGCTGAACACACTCCAAGCAGACGCGGTCGCTCCTCCAAAACCCCTCTTAAATGGTGATACAATGGGAAACAAATAACAGTTGTTTTTTTTGCCTCCTCTTTGCTTAATCAGCTGCTGACTTGCTGCTCTTGCCATGCCGCGTGATCTGCATTTCGTGTGGTGCTGCGATTGTTTAAAAGCTTATACAGCACCTTCTTGTCCCCAGACATCCTCAAACACTATGCGATCTCTTTTCGCTATTACGTTATTTCATTGAGTAATATTTTCCATTTGTTTGCACTAATGCGAGCTTTACTCCCATTTTTTTTTGAGAATTTCGAATATTCCTACTTCCATTATCTCTAACCTGCTCTGCATGTGGTATCACGGGACTTGCTTCCAAAGGTTGTAAGTATAATGTGACTTGTCTGTCTCGCGGGACGTGAAAATGTCCTTTTCTCTCTTCAAAAGATCACGTCTCCTCACAAGATATTTTTTTTAGAATAGAAAGATACATTTTTGGCCATACCACCCACCACTAGCTGTGCATGATATTGCAATTATTAACCCCCTTTAAATTAATCAAACAAAAAAATGAATGATTTGTGAAAAAAAAGCAAAAAACATTTCTAAGCTACTCAGAAACTGCAAAATGCTGCAAAATACTGTGTCATCTATTCTCTGTTTTCCTTTTATTCATGATGATAAGATGTTGGATTTGAATTCATGTTGCTAGAACCTTAAGTGAATGTCCCCTCTCTATTTTACTGATATATATATTGAGACACATCTAGCTGAAGTTAACAGCTGACAGTTGTACAGTGTAAATGGAGGCATGGACTTTACCGTGAAGGTGCATTCACACAACCTTGTTGATCCACTCTTTGCTGGATTCCTGCTCACTTGCAAAGATGTAGATCTTCTCATCAGTCTCCACACTGAATGCCAGCATGTTTCTCTTTGGGGCATGTTTCAGTGTGCAGGGGCACAATGCTAATGCACTCTGCCAACCGAATGATTTTCTTGTCAAGCTTCTTGGTTGTAGGCTTCTCACTGGGGTTGCTGCAGTCAAAGAACTCAATTCGTGCGATTCCATGCTGGCTGGCAGCGTACAAGACAAACCAACTCTTTTTCCACTTCTGAAAGAAAAAACAGAAAGGACATAAAAAAATTATCAAAAGACAATTTCTTGCCCCCCTGACAGGCATCCATAATCAAGCTCACAAATCTCAGGTTAATATATATGCAGTTCTGTCAGTATTGATTGTGTAAATAACTGCAAGTCCTTTCTAGCTAGTTAAAACATAAAAACATAGAAAAGGATCCAATCAGGTGGGCTATATAGAAGAGATGACTACTAGTTCCTTATTTTAAGCTGGAAGTTGTCAACTCAGAAAGGCCACTATGACTGCAGGTATTTCCAGCCATTCTCCAGCCATTTTGTCAATTAGTAATCAATTACTTGCTGCTTATGGTACATACATCTTTTGTCTTAAATTTAACTGATTTATCTTTTCATACTCAATCCCTGAATAATTGAATCTCTGTTCCTCAACCAGCAGACAAACGAGTTTAAAAGCAAGCCACCAGGTAACCTAACTTCATCCTATTTGCGCCTTTTTAATCATATCTGACTTAAAATATTAAAAAAAAAAAATGGAGAAGATCTGAGAATTACTGATCTATTCTGGTCCAAAAAAACATTTTGATGGTACTTTCAGAAAAAGGAAAATCAGCACTTTATAAATTTCTGGTGTGGCAAAATGAGAGCACTAGCAATCCATTAAAATAAAAAATGTGTTCCATTAACAGCAAGAATTTGCTTCCAATTAAGAAAGAAACTGGAGTAAAAATGGTGGTTCTAAATTTTAAAAAGCAAGCCAATTAAAATGAAGACAAAAGATATATATTCCATTAGCGGCAGTAATAAACCAATTGAGAAAAAAAAAACCTGCACCTACTGCAGCCCTGTAGTATCTGAATATGACACCCTTCTTTTAAACTTTTTATTAGAAATAAATTCTTGTCCAATTTCAAACATTCTGATGTCAGAATACAACTGAAAGATTTATGATTACTTTTATACTGAAGGACACCTTTGCTAGAGACAAAAATGGCATATAAAAAAGGCATTTAGCAGTGCTTAATTAGATTTTGATCTACTCATGCATTTTTCAGTCCACCTAAAACACATTTAAAATCATGGTGAGTCACACACTATCCCTGGATGGTAATACCAGAGCATCAATGGGTGCACTCATGCACACACTTATATAAACTAAATATGTGCAACACGTTAACCAAACATAGAAGTGTTTGAGATGTGGGAGGAAAAAGAGTACCCAGATGAAAAACCCACAATGAAACAGGAAGAATAGGCAAACTCCACACAGAGTGAGACAAGGGTAACATTGAAACAAAATCTGCTGAAACTCTGAGACATTAGTGCTAACCTCTGTACCACTTGTGGGTGGGTTTTCTACATTTTTTTTCAACTAAAACCAACGAACAGACAAACATATTTTACTTCAGAGCAGTATACTACTACTCTCCACTCATGAATTGTGTTCATGAAACTGCGTATGAACTTTGAAACTTTGAAATTCAGGTATACAGTATGTGGAATTTAGGATGATAATCAGAGCATTATTGAGATGAGTTGGGTCAAAATCTAGGTTAAAATATTAAACATTGTTGATTATTTTGAATAATACTTAAGTTAATCTGTTGGATCTTATCAAATAATATTACTCAGTAATTATTATTATAATCAAAAACATCATTTAGTACACAGTACTCTGAAAAAAGGTTGCACAAAAGAAAGTGCAATTGCAGCTTTTTTTAGATTACTTGCCAGTTATTGCTTGACTTTAAATTGCAAGTACAGCACAATCCTCGGAGACCGCAGAAAAAGTACAGCAGGCTTCCAGTTTTGCAATAGGTTTACACAATTTTGCGCTTGAACATGAAATAAAGGACACAATTGAGCAAATGAATACCTCCAGATCGACAGATAATGCCTTTCACATCTAACTACTTATCTAATACACAGATAGATAGACTGACTTTCATTTTGCTGAAGTTTCTGATCAGTAGATTAAGGCTTCCAGTATCCCCTGAGGATGTGTCAGGGGCAGAAGACAGTACAGAACAGTAAACTGACTTTACACCTTAAGTAATTCATGCTAAAATTAGAGGACTGAATAAGGCTTATTTTTTATTTTTTTTTACTAATAAATGTGCCTTTTTTGTCTGTTTTCTAAAGTTTTCATCCAACTCCTATCTAATCCTGCTCGCAACTAACCACAGACTGTCTTGCTCTCACAGCACTAAAATGATGTCCTTTGGTATAACATAATGGGCCAGGCTAGGCAACTCCTGCTACTGCATACCTCTAAATAAGGCATTACACAGTTTATATGATACATGTGTACAACAAGAACAAATAAACTCTAGGGGAAGTACAAATTAAAGCTATCAAACACATGTTAAGGCTGTATGGTCTAAACTATCATCAGATACTACAGGAGCCAAATCTTGTTCAGCTACTATGAACACGTAGATAATTAAAACAAATTTATAGTTAAAAATCTGTAGTACTAGGGTGTTGTACCGTGTTAGCCATTATGAATGTAGAGAAAAGCCAAGCAAAATGACACCTTTTATTGGCTAACTAGAAAGATTACAATATGCAAGCTTTCGAGGCAACTCAGGCCCCTTCTTCAGGCAAGATGTAATCAAAAAATCTAAATTCACAGCTACTTTGTATGATATAAATAGATGCCACTGTCCATTTTTAAACCTGTCTCATGTTTATACCAGTTAGTGCAGATGCACCTTTACTGTGTTATAAATCAGTTCAAATACCATTTAGCTGCAAGTTGATAATATCGGTTCTTTACAATACTAATCTGCAGATAATACTGTTCAATTAATTTAGTCTTATATATGCTTACATAATTTCTTTCCCCTTCCATTTATTTCGGGAGATATGACTTTTTGTACTCTGTTAGTTAACTTACCTACAGCAGCAGAGAAGGAGAAGGGCACTGTGCCTGGCATTTGACTCACTTGTACTAGGCATCCAAGCAGCTGTCAGGCAAGTAAAAGTGGAAAATATGCAAAATAAACACATTCAAGGTACCACTTTCAAACTAAAATTGATACAGTAAACTAATTTCTAGTTGAAGTGGCACAGAATGTTTCTCTGTTTAAAATATGTAAGTTTGCTAATGCTTTTCAGTGAGAATTTCTGAAGTTTTAAATCTTTGTACAGTGCAATCTGTTCAAGATATTAGAACGAAAATGGAACTATCTAACCAAATTTCTTTGAAGAATAACTGTGCTACATTTGATCAAAACTGGTCCACAGGGGGCCAAGTTGTTACACGTGGACATACAAACAAACAGATACAGGCTTTTGCAATAGGTGCTTTGAACGTTTTATGAGAGTGCACCTTAAAAGAGCAGTCATAGTCATAATCACCACAAGATATTACAATGGTGTATTGCCTTTGGTAAAAAGGAGGTGTTTCTTGACACATTTCTGCTGAATAATTTAATGGCTGATAGTACTCAGAGAGAGGATGTGAAGCATTTTTCATAACTGTCACCAGTTTTATCTTCATTCTCTATCTACTTAACTGCTGCCTCCAGCAGATACAGTGTCCCCAGTAACCGAGCCATCCTCCTTAATCAGCTTGCTGATTTGGTGGGCCATTTTTGAAGTAATGTTACTGGCTCAGCACACCACAGGATAGAAAACTGCATTAGCTCTCTCAAAGTTACAGAAAATATATAGAGTATGTCACAACCCACGTTAAAGGAACTCTGCCTCCTCTAAGAAAAAAGTGTCCATTCTGCCTTTTCTTATATACGTCCTCTGTGTTATAAGTCCAGTCCAGGCTATCATTCATGTGGATTCCCAAGTACTTGCACCAGTGAATCACTTCCACATCCACTACCTGAATAGTGACCAGGCATAGAGGTTCTTTGTTGTAGATAAAGCCAATAATCAGTTCCTTAGTTTTATTGAACTTACATTGCAGATAATTCTCTTAGCACAAAGTTCTCCATCTGACTCATATATCCTGTCTTATCCCCCTTATCAATACACTTCAATAATGCAGAATCACCTGAGAATTTCTGCAAGTGACATGAATTGGTGTTATATTATTGTCCAAGGTTTACAAGAGTAAGAGACAAAGACAGGACTGTCCTTGTGGTACTTACATCCACATCAATACAATTTATTTTTGTGTAGCCCAAAATCACACAAGAAGTGCGGCAATGGGCATTAATAGGCCCTGCTTTTGACAGCCCAAAAGCATGGACTCTAAGAAGAAAAGGAAAAAAAAAAATGGAAGAAACTTTGGGAAAGACAGTTCAAAGAGAGCCTCCTTTCCAGGATGGTTGGGCGTGCAGTGAGGATCAAAAAAGGGGGTAAATATAATACAATACACAGAACAGAACACAAGTAATCCTCAAAGAACACAAGTAATCCTCAAACTGTAAACTGTCCAATAGATTGTCCACTGTTCAGGACACCACAGGCTCACCCATCTGTATAGCTCTGTGTTTACCCTTATGAAGGATGACTGGATGGTACTGAAGGCACTGGAGAAATCAAAAATCATAATCCTCACAGTGCTGACAGTTTTTTCCAGATGGAAATAAGCCTTGTGGAACAGAAAAACAATGGCAACTTTCACTTCATTCTTTGTGCAATATGCAAACAGCTGTGGGTCCAAGTGGTATTTAACAAGAGGAGTCATACAGTCCAGGATCAGCCTCCCTAAAAGCCTAATGTGGGAAGTAAAGGCCACTGATTTGATGTCATCTGCAACATGTTACAGCCCTAACAGCTGTAACAAGGGAACACTGTTTTTAGGACCCAAAATTTCACATTATAATTAATTTAAATGGGTGTCAACTATTACTTTCATATACTGGTAAACTTTAATTTGGATGCCAGGGTTCAAATTTAATGAATGAGTAAACTGTTTAAAGATGTTAGAGCAACCAGCACCATACGATTGGCTCTCAACATCAGTGATTCAACTGAGGAGTAAATTTTGGAGTCGAACACTGGAAACATTCCTACCTTGTGTCAAATTATCTTAACTATGTTGCATTAGTAATATACAGAGAGCTGTACAAGAAGTATGGGGTGTCTGTTGCTTTTTCTGTTTATCTATTTTTTCTTGTTCCCACTTAAAAAATTAACAAATATACATCAATACATTTTGGGCTATTAGACTTGTCATTAATTGAAAACAACAGCAGACTTGAAAAACAACATTTTGCTTTCTGCTACAATGCAAGGAACAGCAGGGAGGTACAACTAGTTTTTTTTGGTGAAACAAAATTGCATGCTCTTTGAATTTTTGATAGCTTAATGATTTCACAAGGCACTCTTTTCCTCCTAAACACAGAGTGACTGTTGGCAGACTACTACTTGTTAAATAGATAAAATGAAGAAAGTGCACGATTTTATTCACGGTAGCTACAAACTTAGCCAACAGACTTCTGACTTCACCGAGTGCACACTGAAGCCCACAAGATACACAGCCTTCCTGATTAAATTATTAAACTCGCATCACATATGCAGAAATGTTCCACACATGCCAAAGGACTTGGGCCTAAAGAAATACAGTTGGCCTTGGTCCATTTTGTTTTGATTCAGTATTTGCAGTCCAATCCAGATTTCAGTCTAGATGCACCTCTAGATGTTTGTATACCTGGACTACCTCAGCTTCTACTTTTAGGATGAAGAAAAACCTAACTCTGCCTGAAGTCAACCACCATCTCCTTAGTTGTGCTAATATCAAGTTTCCTTTTCCTGTCCACCACTAACACACCCCATCATTGAAGAGAAACTTAAAATTTGGTCATATTTCAGCATTTCACTAGAAGTCTAACATATTTAGGCTGTACAGGAAGGGTGCAAGGACATCTTTGGGAGTGCCTTGTGTTGTTAGCCACCTGTTTACCACACAGCTCTGTATCCTAATACATTGTGGTCTGTCTGTCAAGTAGTCAGTACTACAAGAAACTAAAGGGACATCCACTTCAACTGACCATAGCTTATTTCAAAGCTGCAAGGGTTCTAGAGTGTTAAACATGCTGGGGAGGTAATAGACACTGATTATCATACAGATACAGTATGCATCCTATCCACAAGGAAGTATGCCCTGAGTAGTAGACAGATGATTGCTGTGTTCTGTCTTTGGGATGACTCTTGTAGCCTACTGTGTAGAGTAAATGCAGCCATCAAAACTTTGAAAAGTCTTCTTCTTCTTTTTTCGGATGCTCCTGTTAGGGGTTGCCACAGCAGATCACCCAAAATTGTTGTCCGCAGATTGATTTGGCAAAATTTTATACTGGATGGCCTTCCTGATGTAACTCTCCCCATTTTTCCGGGCTTGGGACCGGCACGAAGAACACAAGATATAGCAAGAACATTTCTTTAAATACATGACTGTAACATGATTGAGTCAGTAATGTCAGCTTTACGACTCATCTAGAACAAAATTACTGTTACCTTTTTCAAACAAAATTTTTTATTAGGAAATAAATGCTGAAAATGAGAAAATTAGCAATATTTGGTTCAAATATTTTAATCAACAGCCAATATGCCAAAAAAAACAAAAGGAAAAAAATTGTAAAGACACATGCATTTAATACGTGCTTAATGTTTGGAATCTTTATTATTCCTGTGGTTCAATAATAAAGTGTTAATTTCTTTCAGATTCCCTCTGTTTCTTACCTGTTTATCTGGAAGAAATTCTGCAATTCAAGTAACACTTTCTGAGTCTTGTGTGAAAACATGTAATATTTTACTTGTTATTGGCTAAAAGTATAAATTAAACATGTAGCTTTCCATTTGTCAAGGATTTTAAAGTTTGAGATTCTCATGTTGTAAGTAACCGCAATGTAAATATTGATGTTTGCTATAAGCTGTAAGGACTACTTTACATTATTAAAAAAACCCTTATACCCTAAGAGCATTTGTCAGCAGTCTTCACCTATGGCACCCCAAAATAAAGCATTATTATTTAAAATATAAAGGTAGGACAATCAATTTTTCATTAAAATCTGACAGATAACTTCTCAAATGTGATAGAATCTATGTCAAATTTAAACATTGCTTTACATAGAAAGTGCTGCTAAATTAGGAAAAAAAAAATAGACGCTCACGGTAATATTTTCAAATTTTTGTATACTAATACAGTGCATCTCATGTACAAGTAATGCCAGGCAGTTTATTCACCTCTGAGGTGTTCCCAGACACGTCAACTATACCAGTCTATAGTTTCATCAACTCAAAGTAACAGTTACAGCATTTGGTACCAAATTTGGCATTTTGGTCCCCTCACCTATCCAAAACCTCTCCAAACATGGATCCAGGTTCAGTACAAGTTTATTGCACATAAAACAGTGAATCATATAAAAACTCTTACACCCAAATACCCCCCTAGCCCAACTACACATTTAAATTAAACTACTTACATTGTTTGCTCCTGCTTCAAATTGTGCATTTTTTCATTACATATGCTTTTAGAGGTATCTCATTATATTCATATATGGATATCTAGACACATCTAGGGCATCTATCGTTAGAGACATCACAGTTGCTGCCATCCAATGGTATAAAGTTTGCGAATGTGTGACCTATTGAGTCAGAGCTAATGACCCGGAAATGCGAGGTGGTATTTGCCAAAGGTTGCCTCACAACTCCTCTTATTGCATGATGATGCATTGTACAATAATATGCTTGGACTTGTTTTGATCAGGAGAATCAATAGTAAGTACTGATGTATCACTTATAGATATTTGTTGTTGTTTTATGAGCACATGAAGCATGATGCAAGAGCACATGAAAAATTAGAAGAGAGGTGTAACACTGTTTGTGGTTTTCAGCCTATAGTATAGCTCAGTCAGTGGGAGGGTTCATCACATTGGTTGAAATTATACTGGTTGGGTCTTTTTGATTGACGCATAACACTTTGGAATTCCGTATACAGAATAATTACTATGATTTTTTCAAATATTTTTTCTGACAGTTTATGAAATGCCACATGTATGATTTCATATGGAGATCATGGATTCACGTCCTGGGTTCTCCCTGTGTGGAGAGTGCTTTGAGTAGTGAGAAAAGTACTATATAAATGTAAAGGAAGAATTATTGCATATTGTAACAATTTGATTACTAAAAGTGTGAAGTTGACACTGTCACTTGCAAACGAGGTATTGTTTTTGTTGGAGTGTGGCATACTTCACCTGTATGACATAGCGAGATTTTTAAATGATTACTCAGCCCAGTACTGGGCAACTCTGGGTGTAAGATTATAACTACGTACTGTATTCTTTGTTAAAATTCAGATTCCACTCCTGCCACATAAAGCGCATGTTACATTAGACAACTTATCCACCAATTTTCAATCGTAACCTTCATTTACATAATTTTAGCACATTTGAGGCAACTGGCGGTGCACTCCAGTGAAAACATACCTAACAAATTAGACCAACTAGTCTGTCTAAAAAATGAAACAGGTTTGATTTTGTTGTTAGTTGGTGGAACCGGCTGTGTAAACAGGAGATATGGCAACCAAGAAATGGTCATCCTGAGGTACAATGCACAGAATATAATGATGAAGGATTAGGAACATGCAAGTTTTGAACCTCACAAATAAAAAAACAAGCTTGTCTGTCTGATGTCTAATATTTTATGTGCTAATCCAAAATGGAAAAAAGAAAAAAGGGCGGAGTCTGAGGCTCAACACACCACAGCTATTGACCCTTCGCACAGTGCTGGCCTCTAAGGCAGCAAGCTATTGGCTGTTAGAAAAAGGGGTAAGCAGGACTGTGCTGGATAATTCTAACATGATTGGTAAATGCTTTCATGGTCTAAGATTTTCAGTTGTTACATCTGACATGGTTCATCGACTATATCAGTGACTGCGATCAGCAAAACTGACTTACCTTACAACAAAATTGTGTGTAATGTGACATTTACAAAGGAAGATGAGGCTGTAGTGAGCAACAAAATTCAACACCTAAAGACCGGGAAAGCATCATACAGATGCTAGTGTAAATATTCAGTGTATATAGCCTGAATCCATTCTGCCTTGTCTTAATGGTACAATCTGGCAGTGGTAGTATGATGGTGTGGGGAAAGTTTTCTTGGCACATATTAGGCGTCTTAATAACAACTATATCATATACAATAAATGCCAACGTGTACCTAAGCATTTATGCTCACCATGTGTATCTTTTTATGGCCACAGTCTACTGTTTATCAAATGGATGCTTCCAGCAGGAAGTAAAGCAGACACTATTTTAAACTGGTTCCACAAACAGCCGCTGTAAAAAAAACCTCACAGTGTGATGCTGAGGTGTCACCAGTTGCACAGCTACACTCGTAGCTCAATTCTGTGGTTTGCCGTGCGGTGGGTGCGGCGCTCCCAACCTTTCTACACAAACATGACTGTGACTTTATTTTACTACAGAAACTAGTATAGTTCCTAGATCTTAATACAAAAGAGATGCCTTTAGATGAGGCAGAACATGAGGTTCACAGCACAAATTTGTGCCCAAAAAATGTATGTGATGCTATCAGACTAAAGCCCATAAATAATGTTTCCAACACCTTGCCAAATCAAGGTTGTTTAGAAGGTAAATGGGGGACCTACCTAGTATTAGATAAATGTACCTAGGTAAATATGACTACAATGCATATTTTAGCGTTATATTATGTGAGATACCAGTAAACCCCCGATTCTCTAACGAATCGCAAATAAATGCATGGCAATCACTCTGTGTGTCATATAATCGTTGGAGGGATGACAGATGATGGAGGGTGGGAGTGTTGTGGGAGGCTATGGATTTAATTAAATACATATATATGTATGTATATAAAGGCACGGCAATCAGTCTGTGTTTCATACAATCGTTGGAGGGATGACATACGATGGAGGGTGGGATTGTTTTGGGAAGTTATGGATTTAATGAAATACATATATATGCACGTACATTAATAAATGTATTGTAATTACAATAGAAGTGTAATTGTTATTAATGTTTTTGAGTTGTCGCACATATATGTATGAAATTTATTTCAGTATAAAGGTGCAAATGAAGTACATAGGAAGTAAAGAAGTAATGAAATGTTAGATTACAGATAGTTAATGAAATATTTCTTTATATACAACATTTGTAGTAAAGACGGTGTCTTATCCTTGAATGAGTTATCCTTGGAATTGAGTATTTACAATCTTAACTTTAACGTCACATGAGCGGCGAACTCTTGAAAAGGCCACATACAGTTGTCCAGGTCCAAATACAGGTTCAGAGAGGAAAATGCCCACCTTGTCCATGGTTTGTCCTTGGGATTTGTTGATTGTCATGGCAAATGCGGCCTTAATGGGAAACTGTCGGCGTTTAAGCTTAAAAGGTAATTCAAGGTCAGAACTGGTAAGGTCAATTCTGGGAAGCAAAACAGTGTTGGTAGCATGCGATCCCGTAAGTATTGTTGCTTGAATAACATTGTCTGTCATGGTGTTCACGACTAACCGTTTACCGTTGCATAAACCCTGTTTAGCATTAAGGTTTCTTAATAGCATGATTATTGTCCCCACTTTAAGGTTAAGATTGTGTTGTGGTAATCCGGCTGGGTTAAGAGTGTTTAGATATTCTAATGGGAAATTAAGATCCATCCATGCGTGTTCGTTTTTGTATTTGCGTTAGTTGAGCTCTTTCATTCTGGAGCTGTGAGCCTTTTGCTTCTGGTGTTTTAGAAGCGTGTTATAGGCGCCTGCGTTCATTGTGTCTATCCATGCGGGATCGTGTGTGTATTTCCGTTAGTTCAGCTGTTTCTTTTTTGAGCCGTGACTCCGTTAGCTATGTTTAATGCGGAGCGTTCGTTTATTGTGTTTATCCATCTGCTCTTGTCTCGGTGTTTTTTGTGGCTTATTATTACTGTATAGGTGCTTGCGTTGTAGGTGCCAACGTACATATGCTGTGTAGTGTGGACGTGTGGGGTTTCCGTACTGTAATACTGTAATATTGGAATGCGATTGAAATATGCGCTGAATATTGTCGTTTCTGTTGTTAGTTGGTTTGAGCCGTGACTCGTTTCGTTTTTGAGCCGTGACTCCTTTCGCAGGCGTGTTGTAGGCGCGCGTGTGGACCTTTGCTTTGAGCCGTAACTCCTTTCGCAAGCGCGTTGTAGGCGTGCTCACAGCATGGACCTTTGGTTTGAGCCGCGTGCGTTGTCACAGCATGGACCTTTGGGGATTCCGTACATCCGGTGAGCCCTGCGCCCCGCGGTTTGAGACGTGAATCCTTTTGTTTTTGAGCCGTGACTCGTTTCGCAAGCGCGTTGTAGGCGCGCACGTTGTCACAGCATGGACATTTGGTTTGAGCCCGTGAATCCTTTCGTTTTTGAGCCGTGACTCTTGGTTTGAGCCGTGCGTGTTGTCACAGCATGGACCTTTGGGGATTTGGGGATTCCGTACATCCAGGGATGCCGTACATCCGGTGAGCCATGCGATTGAAATATGCGCTGAATATTGTCGTTGTTAGTTGGTGAGCCCTGCGCCCCGCGGTTTGAGCCGTGAATCCTTTTGTTTTTGAGCCGTGACTCCTTTCGCAACCACGCTGTAGGCGTGCGCGTTGTCACAGCATGGACCTTTGGCTTGAGCGTTGTCACAGCATGGACCTTTGGGGATTCGGGGATTCCGTACATCCAGGGATGCCGTACATCCGGTGAGCCCTGCGCTCATCCGGTTTACAACCTTCGGTTAGTAATATGGATGTGTATAGGTTACATTATCTAAAATGTTACAATTAAGGCTGTTAATTTATTAAAAAAACAGAGAAACTTTACTTCAAGAGATACAATTTCTTTTACTAGTGAAGAGTGAAAAAAATAATTATTACCCCTACACTAGAGATTAAACCAAATTTCTTTAAAGTACATTTTTTAAATGTTCTTATTCTTTGTTATTTGTACATTAGAAAATTAGTAATATTTTCAGAAGAACTTGCCATTCAGCACAACAAAGCCTGCTGATAGTACCCACCTAATTTCTCCAAAACAACAAAGTTGAGATCTGAAGGACCCTGAAGTCCTACTGTTTACCACACTACTTGGTAATTTATTCCATGTGTTTGTGGTTTTTTGGGTGAAGAAAAACTTTCTAATGTTTGTGCAGAATTTACCATTAAATTGTGTCCAACTGTGCCCCATGTTCTTGTTAAACTCATTTTAAAGCAACGGCCTGGTTTTACTGTAGTAATTCCTTCCTTAATTTTAAAAATTTCAATCAAGTCATTTTTTATCTCTTTTACTTAAAGTGAAAAGGACCAGCTCTTTCAATCTTTCGCCCTAACTTTTCCTGCAGTCTAGCTGCTCTTCTCTGGACTTTTTCTAGCTCTGCTATGTCTTTTTTGATGCCCAGAGACCAAAACTGCACACAGTACTAAAGGTGAGGCCTCACCAGTGCATTATAAAGTTAAAATAAAACCTTATTTGACTTTTAATCTATACACTTACTATATAGCTTAGCATTTAGTTAGCTTTTGTAATGGCTCCTGTACACTGTCTAGATGTAAATAGCGACAAGTCTACTGTAACTACTAGGTCCTTTTCATAAGTGGCACTTTCAAGTTTCAGCTTTCCATTGTGTCCCATTGAATCTAGTACAGTATTGTAATAAATCATATAGACTCCATTTAACTTACTTGCAAGTATCTAGATACATTCTGCACCACTAAATAAGAAAATGAGAAGTTCATTTATCTACTGTAATATTTTTCCCTAGGTTTCAATGGGTTGCTAGACTGGAGTTAGCATTAAATGTAATAGTAAGGGTCCAACACACTTAGACAAATCAGATTAGATAAGAGACTGCCAAAAACTGCACTCTCTTCAGATGCCAGTTATTCACACAGGAAAACTGCCAAGCTGACCAGCAGTAAGTTGGGTATTTTCAAAATTATTTGGTCATGAGTATTCCAGCAATCATAGGGGACAGAAGAAATTTAACTGGAAATGTGGTAATATACAAATTGAAAATATTATCAGAATAAGGCACGAGCCTTTACAGAAGCTCTCTCTTACTGTGCTGTTTTTTTACAATTATTTTTAGAATTATTAATGTTGGCAATGTTATTAATTATTAACATTAAGATTTGGCCTCTGGCTTGTTACTATTAATTTTAGATTGGGTTTTTAAATTAAATAAAAGCGATGCTGTTGTTGTTACAAACCCATGCTTGTCTCAACTACCTTTTGGACAAGCTGTGAACTTCAGAGATGTCACAGGATAAACGTAAAGGATCTAATGGCTACCTAATATTGAATATCAGAGAATGAAAGATACTCTGAGGAATATAAAGTGGGATATATTAAATATTCCTCTATTCACCTGGTAGCACCTTATCAGAGGCTTAGCCTGACTCCATGTAATTAGAAATGTTCAATTACTTTTATATAAGTTGTATGAATGATTACATCTCATAGTGAGACATAGTCAGTTCAGGTAATTTGACATTATAGGCACTGCAAAGGCTTACACCACTTATTTCAGACACTATTTTATTATTGAACGGGTTCCATCAGATGAAGCAGAACAAGCAGGAGGGGGACTGAAGATTTATCTCTATTTTAAACATACTGTAATTTTTATTTCCCCAATGGGGACATCCCTAACCCTAATCTAACCTAAAATAATGCAAGCACTATCACACAAGTGTGCATGGAACGCAGTTTAAGGGCTTTACTGGGAGTAAGATGCAGAGCCAGGGGTTGATGAACGGTACTAATGCATTTTCTCCCTTTTCCACAGACCACCAGAAGGAAAGACCACTTAAGACGCCACCCACTTTGCTGTTCCTCCACGCTCACCTGCAGACTTCATTATTGCCTGAGATCCCACCCCTTCCTGTTCTCCACCTATAAAAATCCAACTCTTCACTCTGCTAGTCAGTCATGATCTGACTCAGTCTTATAGTATTACTCACTTTATTCATGTAGTGTACTTTACTGGCATTATACGAGGTGGACTCCACAACATTTTATCTTGTTTCTTGTATTTTCTTTACAGCACTTATACGCTAATGAGCCATATATGTAAATAATGGAAAACTGTATATACTATAAGATTAATCCTGAATCTATAATTCATTGGCAGAAATATTACACTAACAAAACTGGGTTTCAAGTTTGTTAATGAATGGGAAAAACAGAATATACATAAAAGGTAAATGTACCAGGAAGGGTTGCAAATAGCAGTGGCGCCTGTATGTGCTGGGAAAGTTATTTTTTTACTAAAACATATGCAAGCAAAAATTACTGTCAACAAGTTTTACCTGCTACACACAGGTAAACGGAACATCACTTATAAATACAACAAGTGAAGCTATGACATACAAGAATTCTTAAAAGCTAGAGGTGTTTAGATTGACATACAGTATTAATGTGAAAAAACAATTAAAAAGCTAATAAAATATTAGGCTATATAATAAAAGCAATACAAGTTTTTTTGCTATAAACCAAGGGATAATATGCTGAAACTTCATGATGCACAAGTGAGATAGCATATGGACTGTTGTGTGCAGTTCTAGTAGCCATGCTACAAGAAGTGCATAGCGGCTTTAGAAACTGTGCACTGACTGACAAGCAACCCTGGTCTAAACTGCACGCCCTGTTTTGATAGGTTAAGTGAAATAAACAAAGAAGGTTATATGAGGACTTTTGAACTAGATGTTCAAAATTCTCAAAATCACTGTTAAATTTAACTGAGAGAAATTCTTTCAGTCAAAAATGACATCACGTACTCAAGGATACCAAGTACAGTGGAACCTCGGTTTGCGAGTAACTTGGTTTACGAGTGTTTTGCAAGACGAGCAAAAATTTTTAATAAATTTTGACTTGATAAACGAACGAGGTCTTGCAGTACAAGTAGTATGCATACGCTTTGTCTGCTGAGCGTCATGTGATCACAACTGAGATGATGGTTCTTCTCCCTCTCTCTCGCTGCGGGATTGTGGGCAATCGTCTCCTATTCTCCGTCTGAGTCGGTGTGCCTCACTCATATAGTTAACATCCGTACGAGCGTATACTGTTTACTGCAGCATTAGCATTGTCACTGTGTGTGCGTGCGTGTGTGTGTGCTCGCTCGCTTGCTCACGTGTGTGTGTGTGTGTATATGTGTGCACGCACGCACGCGCTCGTGTGTGTGTGTGTGTGTGTGCGCACGCATGTGAGCTGTGACGTGCGAGTCCCCGTCTTGCACACTAAAACACGAAGCTGAGTCTCAGTACTTTAGCAACACCAGCTTTATTCAGCTTGAAACAGCAACAGTGCGGTTATTTATACACAGACACAGCAGTCTGGCAGGGCCCTGTACATCTATAATGTTCCTTGTTCCTTGTATCACCCATCAACGGTAGGTGCTTATAGCATGTCCGCGATCTTTTCGGATTCGCTTTTACGGCGAACTGCTACAGCGCTGGGAGCCTGCGATTGCTTTGGGACGCTCTTCCGCGTGTCGTCCCGTTGGGTGCAATCCCACAAGAGTTTAGAAACTCACTCACACCAGCCATGATTCTTTTCAAAGGTAAAGTGCAGGTTAATTTGTTTTATGTATTTTTACTTTATATTTTGTATTAATCATTTTTATACAAATAGTTTTGGGTTGTGGAACAAATCATCTGAGTTTCCACTATTTCTTATGGGGAAATTCACTTTGATATACGAGTGTTTTGGACTATGAGCACGTTTCCGGAACGATTTATGTTCGCAAACCGAGGTTCCACTGTACTTTTTCAAATAAAAGGAGAAAACCTGGAACAAACTGTAAAGTCATATTGTTAAATCAATGACCCTGTTAAACTTTTACAACCATCTAGATGAGATACTGAGATAATGTAGCTATTTGCTAATCAGATAAACTAGACTAACTGTAATATGGCGAGATTAAATTAAAAACTACCAAGGTACAACAGTGTTCTCTTATTACTGGAATAGAATCCGGTCACTGGGGAAAAATAAATTAGCGGAAGCTCCCACTGGAAACAATGTGATAGTATAATTATGGAATTAAATATGTATCTTAAAAGATAGATGGCCACTATTATATCTCAGGTGCAAGTTTTACATTATGGATCCCAGTTTAATTAAAAACATTTTTTTCAAAGAAATATGTGAAGAAACAAAAATAATTTCATAATATTGGCATGATGATCTGTGTCAGGTAAATATACCTCACATCCCTCTGCTGCAGAGGCAGGCCTATATTTCTGCAGTCACCAATCTACACTGGTTAATGTTTTCAACTGTCTTCTGATACCCAGATGACACAGGAAAGACAGCATGTGATGGGGCAACCCACTGAAACACATCTATACATCCTGGTGAGGAATCAATACTAAAAAAGCAAGCTCTGTAAACCATGGCAACCAGGATGCACACAGAACAAAAAGATGTTCTGGCTTTGCAGACTTCCTGTATTTACTTTGAATCATCTGTTGGCTTCCTTTGAAACCATCTAACAATCTGAACATGCTAGCCGAGTGGGAAGAGAAAAAAAATGCACTTGCTTTATATTTTGTTAGTTCCATGAATTGCTCAAAAAAAGACACCTTGCTAAATTGGTTGTAGAATTAGAGGGATTAGAATGCTCTGCACATATTAAAGGTCAAAATAAAACAGTATATGCAAAATATTTGTTATTTTAAATACAATACAATATTTATGTGATGTCCAAGATGGAGGCTAAAGGAAAGCTCCAGTGATAATGATGAAGAACCCTGGATGCCTCAAAACATATGAAAAGAACAGGCCATTGGTAATTCACTTTCTGCACTGTTTTGTGGAAGACCTCCACCAAGAACTGTAACAGGCGTCACTAATGAATGGTGGACCTCTAGCCCAGTGAAACAGAGAGCAGAAAATTTCAGATTTCTTTATGATTACTCCTACTTTATAAAATTAGCATTTATTTAAAATGTACTTGCGTTAAAGAAGAGAACCATCTTTATTAACCAGGACAAAGATTTGTTGGTTTTCCTTTGTCTGTTGCCTTACAGCTGAATAAACATATCCAAATTTCTTGGGATGTATCCTTTCCTAAACTGTGGGTGTTCTGGGTCATTCGACTGCCCACTGTTGGTGATAATCTATCTATCTATCTATCTATCTATCTATCTATCTATCTATCTATCTATCTATCTATCTATCTATCTATCTATCTATCTATCTATCTATCTATCTATCTATCTATCTATCTATCTATCTATCTATCTATCAGCACCATATTAATAAACATGTGAATCTCTTAAAGACACAAAAAGCAATTCAGGAAAACAAAAAATATTCTTTTCAGTATTTTATTTGTCTATAGTTTTAAATAACTCTGCAAGGTTAAAACCAATGTTTCAAAATGCCTTGATGGAATTTGCACAAAAAAAACTGTAAAATAAAAAGTGGTGACAACAAACACATGTCTATCTCTTTGTGTAAATCCCACAAGAGATAGGAAAACACACTAGAGATTTGTCTATCCATCCATTTTCCATTTAAAGTGTCACAAGAGGCTGTAGCCTATCCTGGCAGCATAAGCAGTAAAATCAAACAAGCAACTGTGCACAAGGAGCAAGACAGAAATCAGTCTCTCATGCATGGTTAATTGGTAGTCATCAATCAACCTTATTTCCATTTCTTTCAGAAGTGGGAAAAAGCTTTGAAACCCAGAGAGTGCTTACTCAGTGAAAGCAGTGGCTAGGATTCAAACCCAAGTTTGTGGAACTGCACCTGGGTGTACAACAAATTGTGCTACAGTGTTGCTCAATGTAACATAAGAGATAATGTGACCTCTCATTATTAAACCTGCTAAATACAAATATAATGAGTTGCAGAAGCCTATCAAGACAAAAAGCCTTGCATGGTGAACCAGTCCATCACAAGTCCAACTGCCGCATATACCCACAGTCACACTTACACAGGAGCTGCAGTTATCACCCATTAACTAAACATGAATGTCATTGGGATGTAGAATACTTGGATAAAATCACACCCAAACATGGAATGTAACAGATGAGATGCAAAAAAAAAAAAAAAAAACAGAGGAAAAAAAAATCAAATATATGAGGTAAATTGAAGAACAACACATTAGAATTTAGCAAAAGCAAGTAGTGCAGAAGAGCAATTCAAATCAAACTAAAAAAAAATAAAAAATACAATCAGAAAATCTAAGGTAGAGAAAACAGGAAAGACCATACAAACCCTCAAATCTACAAATGCAGTAAACAAAATCAAGACAAGGGAAGGAGGAGTCAAGGTAGACGGAGATGCCTGGTGAAAGTATCTGCATACAGCATATCCTGCATCTAACTCGACTGTAGTCTACTACCTTGGAGTCACTGAAATGTCATGGCAAATAACAAAGCTTAAATAAATGTAACCAGAAGGCAGCATTTAAAAGCCACACTTAAAAGTTCCAGTACCTTGAAGCAAAAAGGTGAAAAAGCCATAAAAAGGGTGTGGAAAATAATCAAACAAAGGCAAAAAAAAAAAATCGAACGGGTAACCACAAGTAAGAAAGAATTCTTTATTTCATTCTCTCTTAAGAGAGATCACGTTACACAAAGAGGTATATTTGTATTGACAAAAGCAGCATTGGAAAATTGCTTTAACATGGTATGAATTTACTTATCACTTTCATACAAATATTACCATTTACTGTATATTCATTTCACCTTATGACCACAGACCATGCAATTTGCATGTCGGAGAAAGATTGGAGTGGAGGATACAATTATCTATCTGCTCCACAAGGCTTATTCTTACCTGGACAAAGCTTGCAGCACTGTGAGGATTACGTTTTTGCCTTCAATACTATCCAGCCATCTCAGAGATATGCAGGTGGATTTGCCAGTGGTGTCCTAGATAATGGACTATCTGTCATGCAGATTGCAGTTTGTGAGACTCAAGGACTGTGTTTCTGATATGGATGTGAGCAACACTGGAGCACCACAAGGAATAGTTCTGTCTCCTTTTATCTTCACTCTGTCCACCTCCAACTACAAATAGAACACCAGTTCATGTCACTTGCAGAAATTCTCAGATGATTCCGCACTTATGGGATGTATTGATAAAGGGGGTGAGACAGAGTAAAGGTGTCAGGTGGAGAACATTGTTTCTTGGTGCATAGAGAATTGTCTGCACTTCAACAATAAGAAAAACCAGGGAATGGATTACTGACTTTCACTGTACCAAAGAGCCTCTATGTCTGGTCATAATTCAGGGAGTAGATGCAGAGGTGGTTTACTCCAACAAGTACTTGGGGATCCACATAAATGACAAGTTGACTGGCCTTGGAACATAGAGGAACTATATAAGAAAGGGCAGAGGAGGCTAATTTTCCTAAGGATACTGTGTTCCTTTAATGTAGGAAGTGGCATCATTCACTCCTTCTATAACTCTGTGGTGGCCAATGCAATTTTCTATGCTGTTGTCTGCTGGGCTGGTAACATCACGTCAAGAGAGGTCCACCGAATCAACAAGATAATTAAAAGGGCAAACTCAGTTATAGGACTTACTCTGGACACCTTGAGGTAGTAGCAAAGCAGAGAGCTAAAACAAAACTTGAGTGTCATTATGAACAATGCTGAACATCTTCTCTGCCACATCAGCACTTTCAGCCAACAAATTATTCAGCAAAAGTATGTCAAGAAACACTACTGGGGCTCCTTTATACCAACAGCAATAATGCCTCACAGGGATTGTGACAGCCAAGTCGGAAGTTTTCTTTCTTTTTAATTTTCTTGCTTAATAGTCATTCGGCTGTGTGTTCAGACCAAAGTGTGTGTGTATATATTTATTTATTGACTTACTTATTTATCTACCTATTTATGTATTTATTTACTTAAACAGCTTCTATAAAAGGCCAAATTTCCCCCTGGGAAAAATAAAGTTCTGTCTATCTATTTACCTATTAGTCTATTGAAAAAGTTAGCACTGCTGCATCAAAGCTTCAGAGTCCTAGGTTTAAATCATAGCCTTAGCACACCTCTGTGGAGTTTGCACATTCTCTCATGTCAGTCTGACCTTCATCTCATATCCTAAAGAGAGGTAAATTAGGGTATTATTATTAGGTTACATTACTGCTGAAGGCAACTCTAAACCTGCTTATCATGAGTAATACTGATTGTAAGTGTGAGTGTACCGGCAGTAGACTGGCACCCCATCTAGGGTTGGTTCCTGGCTTATACCCAGTTTTCCTAAGATACAGTCATATGAAAAAGTTTGTATGAGAATTAAGTTTGTAAGAGAATTAACCCCTCTTAATTCTTTGGATTTTTGTTTATCATTGGCTGAGCTTTCAAAGTTGCAATTTCCTTTTAATATATGACATGACTTATGGAAACAGTAGTATTTCAGCAGTGACATTAAGTTTATTGGATTAACAGAAAATATGCAATATGCATCATAACAAAATTAGACAGGTGCATAAATTTAGGCACCTCAACAGAGTTATTACATCAATGTTTAGTTGAGCCTCCTTTTGCAAATACAACAGCCTCAAGACGCTTCCTATAGCCTTTGATGAGTGTCTTCCATACAAAATCTCTCCAGTTCAGGCAAGGACAGCCCGCTTCAAATCATCCCATAGATTTTTTGATGATATTCAAGTCAGGGGACTGTGACGGCCATTGTAGAACATTGTACTTCTCCCTCTGCATGAATGCCTTTGTAGATTTCGAACTGTGTTTTGGGTCATTGTCTTGTTGGAATATCCAACCCCTGCGTAACTTCAACTTTGTGACTGATGCTTGAACATTATCCTGAAGAATTTGTTGATATTGGGTTGAATTCATCCGACCCTCGACTTTAACAAGAGCCCCAGTCCCTGAACTAGCCACACAGCTCCACAGCATGATGGAACCTCCACCAAATTTGACAGTAGGTACCAGGTGTTTTTCTTGGAATGTGTTGTTCTTCTTCAGCCATGCAAAGCGCTTTTTGTTATGACCAAATAACTCAATTTTTGTCTCATCAGTCCAAAGCACTTTGCTCCAAAATGAATCTGGCTGGTCTAAAAGAGCATTTGCATACAACAAGCAACTCTGTTTGTGGCGTGAGTGCAGAAAGGGCTTGTTTCTCATCACCCTGCCATACAGATGTTCTTTGTGCAAATTGCGCTGAATTGTAGAACGATGTACAGATACACCATCTGCAGCAAGATGTTCTTGCAGGTCTTTGGAGGTGATCTGTGGGTTGTCTGTAACCATTCTCACAATCCTGTTCATATGCCGCTTCTGTATTTTTCTTGGCCTGCCAGATCTGGGTTTAACAGCAACTGTGCCTGTGGCCTTCCATTTCCTGATTACATTCCTTACAGTTGAAACTGACAGTGTAAACCTCTGAGATAGCTTTTTGTAGCCTTCCCCTACACCATGATACTGAACAATCTTTGTTTTCAGATCTTTTGAGAGTTGCTTTGAGGATCCCATGCTGTCACTCTTCAGAGGAGAGTCAAAGGGAAGCACAACTTGCAATTGACCACCTTAAATACCTTTATATCTCATGATTGGACACACCTGTCTATGAAGATCAAGGCTTAACGAGCTAATCCAACCAATTTGGTGTTGCAAGTAATCAGTATTGAGCAGTTACATGCATTCAAATGAGCAAAATTACAAGGGGGACCCAAATTTTTGCACAGCCAGTTTTTCACATTTGATTTAATTTCATACAACTAAATACTGCTTCACTAAAAATGTTTGTTCAGAAAACACCCCAGTACTCAGATGTTCCTAGGAAATGAAAGACATACCACTGTTGTCTTTTTTGTTGAAAGCAGAGTAAATTATTATGCAGACTGAGAGGGATTCCCAAACTTTTTCATATGACTGTAGCTACTGGCTCACTGCAACCATGAAATGAATGATGAGGATTTGAAAATGTGTATACAGTGTAAATAGATAAATAAGGCATGACAAAAGTAAAATCCTGAATTAAAGTATCATCTTAAACACTTATCATGTTACACTTCCAACCTGTTGTAACACTATGTATTCTAAAAGTATCGACTTGGGCTGGAAAACGGATAATGTAGTCAACCCATTTAATAGATTGGATTGGTTCAAAAGAAACGTGAATTAGCATAAATTATTAACTTCCAAACAAATGACAATGTTCATTTATTTATGAGTAACAACATACATATATATATATATATATATATATATATATATATATATATATATATATATATAGTAGAATCTTGCTTATCCAACCTTTGCTTATCCAACATTCTGTATTATCCGAAGTCCCACCGCAAAAAAAAAAAAAAAAAATCGTCAACAAGAACTGCAAGTTGCGAGCGTGAGCGTAGTGTATTTTTTGTTGCTAAGTTCATTTTTTCAGTTAAATTTTTCTGTTGTTTTGTTGTAAAACATGATTACAGTAGATTATGTGGCTGGCCCTCTCTGGCATGCATGTCTCTCACGCGTGTGTGTGCGCGCGTGTGTGTGTGTGTGTGTGTGCGTCTCTCTCGTGCGCGCGTGTGTGTGTGTGTGCGTGCGTCTCTCTCACGTGTGTCTCTCTCGCGTGTGTGTGTGTGTGTCTCTCTCTCTTGCGCGTGTGCATGTGTCTCTCTCGCGTGCGTGTGTCTCTCTCTCTTGCGCGTGCATGTGTCTGTCTGTGTCTCTCTCTCGCGCTCTCTCTCTAACACTGCTCAGGGAATGCACAGGGAGAGACTGAACACGTGCGGAAATCATCGGCACGCACAAACCGAAAGGGAAATTGGCTTGTTCCTATACCGAGTGTGTGGTTGTGCACAGAGGCAAAAGTTTGGCGAACTTTTGGTCTTAACCTGATTTGTACGTGTTCAGAGATGTTCCTGAGGTTCCACTGTATTAGGCTCGTAATGTGTAAAATTACAGTATAACATAGTCTGACGTTTAATAGGCTTTTTCTTAACACCTCCCATTATCCAACATTTTCGCTTATCCGATGTTCTGCCTGCCCGTTTATGTCGGATAAGCAAGACTCTACTGTATATATATATATATATATATATATATATATATATATATATATATATACACACACACACCAGTAACGGTGCACTGCACGATAACGTACAGTGAAAACACTTGACTTGAGCATTCCTAGTTTTCCTACTCTTTCTCTGTACGTTTAGCATTTGTTTGCTCAGAGGTTGATGCGCTTGCTGCTTCCTGAGCAGCTCTTCTTTACTCCACCCTATTGGCCCGCTTCTTCTCTTTTGTCATCGGCATCTTTTCACATTATAACTGATTAAGTCAGTTCTTGTGTTGCAATTACTTAGTGCGTTTTCCTTAATTTTTCACTTAAGCTGGCACTTAAGTCTTCAATCTGCCTAAAGAATGATTCAAGATATGAAGAGTAGGGGAAGTGGCGGCGAAGGTGGAAGTGAATGAGAACAGCGCCTGTACACATGCGCCGTATGGCCGCCCTGCTGGCTGCTGCTGAGAGTTGATTCTACAATAAAATAAAATAAAAATAAAAAGAGAAATAACCTTGGAGGTCAATCATCATCCTGAAAGCAGATAGCAGATGTCACATAGTATATGTGTACCAAATTTCAGGTCAATAGGTCAAACAGTTTGCGAGCTACAGGTGATTTAAAATCCTGGACAGACAAAAGAACAGCCACAGTAGTGTATTATATGTATAGATGTGACAGTTTGAGGTCCTCTCGACCCCTTGAATCCTCTGACCACTCTTCAGACACCAGGTAAAAGTCCAATAATTATTTATTCGGACAATATTAAAGTGCACAAAGCACCTACACTCCACAATACTCATATAATAAACCAATACTATCATTAAACAATAATCAATAAACAATCCTCCACTCCCAGATGCGTTGCCACCCTTCCACCCAGCTCAGCTCCACGCTCTGGTCTCTCACAGTCCTTTCTATAGTCCTTGACCCGGGGGCGTAGGGTAAATAATCCTTGTTCCTCCCTGCAGCGTCCCCTAGCGGCCCCCACGGCATCCAGCAGGGTTGGGGATAACAACTGCATTGTCCAGAATTCCCTGCTGGCATTCGGGGCACCTCCATGCTGCAGGGAGGGCTCCACCTGGCAGCCTGGGGGTATTGGCTGGGATGAACGGCCGGCCACATATCACAATATGTATTTTATTACTGCCAATTTACAAATTCTGTGTGTGCGTGTTTGTGCGTGTGAAGGAATGGACTTGCGAAGGCCTATATCCTGTTCTGAGGTGTGTCCTACTTTAACTCTAGTGGTGCCAACATACGCTTTGTTCCTACTCAACCCTGCATTGGATTAAACAGATCTCAGAATGTTATGGTATACCTATATATACATTCTCATATTTGCATAGTCCAATTCAATATCAACCTTTAATTATATCTATATATATAATTCACTAAGTCCATGGCAAGCAAGACGCATGCAAGACTGAGCCCCGTCCACCAACAATTCACTAAGCAGCCGACCATGGCACACGCACTACAGGGCCAACAATTCTCGCGAGAGTGAAAGCATTTGCCAAGAATGTTTTCATTAATCAAGAATGAAAGTCGGAGGTTCAAAGAAGATCACATACCGTCGTAGTTCCGACCATAAATGATGCCGACTGGCGATCCGGCGGCGTTATTCCCATGACCCGCCGGGCAGCCATTACTCCCACTCGCATGCCTCTGCATAAAGTCAAACTTAAAATTGGTTCAGTCGTCATGCTTCTCAGAAACCTCATGCCAGCAAGAAGTCTCTGTAATGGCACTAGACTGACTGTTCTCAGCATTCACCACAATGTACTAGAGTGCAAAACAATCGCAGCTGCTACCTCACAAACTGTCCTTATTCCCCGGATTTGCCTGACCCCATCAGATTCAAATTTGCCTTTTACTTTTACACGCAGACAATTGGCCTTTGCAATGACAATTAATAAGGCGTAGGGACAAACTTTCAAAAAGATATGCCTGTATCTGCCAAAACCAGTTTTCAGTCATGGACAATTGTATGTTGCTCTCTCCAGAGTTCCATCTTTTCATTCACTCACAGTCGTATCCTCAAACCCACCCCATTTGGACAACTCTGTCATTCAGGAAGTGTTCACCCATCAATAAATAATTATGTGGCGTATGCTATGCCGCGGGCGGCACGGTGGCGCAGTGGGTAGCGCTGCTGCCTCGCAGTTGGGAGATCTGGGGACCTGGGTTCGATTCCCGGGTCCTCCCTGCATGGAGTTTGCATGTTCTCCCCGTGTATGCGTGGGTTTCCTCCGGGCGCTCCGGTTTCCTCCCACATTCCAAAGACATGCAGGTTAGGTGGATTGGTGATTCTAAATTGGCCCGTGGGTGTGTTTGTGTGTGTCCTGCGGTGGGTTGGCACCCTGCCCAGGATTGTTTCCTGCCTTGTGCCCTGTGTTGGCTGGGATTGGCTCCAGCAGACCCCCGTGACCCTGTGTTCGGATTCAGCGGGTTGGAAAATGGATGGATGGATGCTATGCCGCGGGTTGGCTAGTAAACTATATTTCTACAATTTTTGCCATATCAAGACATTTTAGATCTACATAGTATAATTGTGTACATTTATTTTTATATATTGAGAATGCACAGGTAACTTGATTTTCTCAGAATAGCACATTAGGTCATATGAGGCAATTGACACTTTTTACATATCAGTATTGTGCTATCTTATGCATCTTTTGCAGTTTTTGCATTCACTGCTATCACTTATCAGCAGGCAACCCTCTTTTGTAAAATGTAGTGTGAAATGAAATGCATACCTGGGTAAGTAACATTGCTGAAAATAAGCAAGTAAAAACCTGGGTTGCAGGACTAGTGTGATATCATTTTTAAGAAAAGTAACTTTAAAGATAACAGAACATTGGCTTTTACTGTATGCTTGTGCTGTTATTTCTGATGTTGTTGAAAGCAAAAGCAGGAAATGCTTGAAGAAGAAGGTAAGTGACTGAAGAAACATAGTAGCAAGACCAAAAAACAATAATGTGCCTCAGCATTTTTTTTTTCAGTTAAGCTATGTTATATGTGATTCCTGTTATTTCTAGCATGTTATCCATAACCATCTTTTAAACATCCATTCCTACTTTTTCCACTATGGAATTATGGGGAATCATGAGGTCTGGAGGTTCAAACACTACTTTTCCATAACATTTTAAAGGAAACTCATGTGTTCGTTTATGCCTTAGAAAAGGAAGGAGACAGATAACATTGTGCAGAGAGTAAGGAGCTAGACTACAAAGCACACACAGTAGTTGCAACATTAATTCCAATTAGTGGATCATTCTGTTGTCCTGACCCAGGTATTGTTAAGTGCACAGTGAAGGTAAAGTGTGCCTAATTAAAGAAAAGAGTAAAAGACTGTTCAATGAAAATGTTAAAACTCACAAAAACTGTGGTCAATAGTCAAGCTAAGAATCACTGAAAGAATTGTCTAAAAGCATGGATACTGAGTCCTGGATGCCACCTTTTTTATAGACAAAAATCACATGATTATAGACAAAAATCACATGATATGACGATGATGCAACATAATGATGTGGGACTAGTAATGGTCCTGAAAACCATAAACAAAACGCAGCTCCTCTGATAACAAAACAAAAATTATTGGCAATTGCATTAAAACAAAATGGCAGTCTCCATCATAATGATAACATGGAAAAAATAACAGAAAAAAGATTTGTTAATGTTTATGAATGATCAGAAATTTTTACAAGTAGAAAAATATAAAATGTCATGACAGTTATTAATTAAAATAGAAGCTATTATACATGCATTTTCTACCAGCTCGAGAACAGGTACAACATCTACAACATTTATTTATATAGCACATTGTCATACAAATAGTATACCTCAAAGTGCTTTACCAGATGAAGAAAGTAAAGTTTATATGAAACACAAAAAAGTTTAGGCAATAGTGAGTAATAAAGAATAAATGAAGGTCAGATGGCCAGGAGGACAGAGAAACATCTGCAGAGGATATTTAGTAATTAAACTTGAGCTGATGTCCTGGCATTAACACTGCCACCACAGTTCCAGACACCTTGGTTTAAATTTCACCCTATTGATTTTCTATATGGCATGTGCACTTTCTCTTCATGCCTATATCAACTTTCGCCAGGTACTATGGTCTAATCCCACATCTTACATTGCCAAGATACACAAGTTAAGTTGACTGGTGGCTCTTCTTGGTCTTAAGTGTTTGATTAAGTGGTATAGCTATCTACATTTCAGTTTTGTCTTGTGCCTAAAGCTGTCCAAATAAGATCTTGTCCTCTGTGTTGTGAAATGGAAGAAGCAACCATTCATCATCAGACTCTCTTAATCCACAGGGTTAAGCAACAAGTGCAAGTGGAAATCAAGACCAAATAGGGACCCTGTCCATGCCCAAAGCTGGAACTGATAATAGACACACAGACAGAAAGAAATTGCTTGGAATATTTAATTTAAAGATAGTTAAAAATGCATAAGTAGTGTGCTACCTGAGAATAAGACCAATCAGAACAATTCTCCACACTCAAAGAGGCCCAATTTTACGCAAAGCAGCTGCTTTCTTACTCTTAGTATTACTGGATGTGTGTTAGTCAACTCCATGTTTACTTTATTTAGGCGTGTGCGATATACATCGTTTACGATTATATCTGAATTGCTGTTTTAACGATGTGCGAGATTAAATTATCGAGTATGTAACTCGCTTTGCAAAAAAAAAGAAACACAGAGTTCATCCACTAATGCAACAGTATAGACCACTGCGCGTGCGCAAAGCGAGTTGCGTAGGCGTGCACGTCCAACAAGCTGCAAGTTAGCGTCGCTCCCTGCCTCAAAATGAGTGAACAAACAGCGCCAGATGATAAAACGGTAAATCGGTTGCCGTTAAAGACAGCTCGACAACTAACTTCTTTCACCATTTGCGAATTAACCGCCGCACAGAATACGAAGAATACGCCGCACAGAATACGAAGAGCTTAAGGAGACAACTGTCCAGCACAAGTCTAAAGTAACCAAAGTACAAGCACAAAAACACACTCAGCAAACTTTAGCGGACTCATTCTGCCAAAAAGTGCCTTACGACAAGAAAAGCAACAGATGGCATGACAAAACAAACGCTGTCACCAATTACATCGCAACAGATATGATGCCAATTCAAGTCGTTGAGAGAGATGGTTTTAAACAACTTGTGAATACTTTAGACCCAAGGTACACACTGCCTGGCCGAAAATATTTCAGTCAAACAGCTCTGCCTAAGTTGTATGATTCGTTTCGCCAAACTCTGACGCATGAACTGCAAAAGGTTTCACATTTTGCCACAATAACGGATTTATGGTCAAGCCGAATATCCGAGCCATACCTCTCCCTGACGGTGCATTTCATCGACGAAAACTGGAAACTGCAAAGCTTCTGTTTGCAAACATCCTACTTCCCACAAGATCACACTGGCGACATCATTGCGCAAAGTCTGAAAGATGCACTGGCATCATGGTCACTGCGAGAAGACCGCATGGTTTGCATGACAACAGACAGTGGGGCTAACGTTGTCAGTGCACTACAGATTAATAACTGGAAGAGGAAACCTTGTTTTGGGCATAGGCTTCATATTGCTATTGGTGAGTAATTTGGGGTTCCACTATAAAATGCAGTTTAGGTTAAATTGATCTTATTTATTATGACGTTTAAAAATACAAAAAGACCTGATAAGTAAAGCTATAGATGACAAAAATATAATTCAATATAATTTAAAATAATACATTACATTATCTTGGAATTATCGTTATCGTCAAAGTCCAGAAAATATTGAGATTTTTTTTTTCCCCCAATATCGCACACCCCTACTTTATTGTGATAATAATAATAATAATAATAATAACACATTTTTTTTATATAGTGCCTTTCCCATGCTCAAGGCATTTATATGATAGCCATTTCTGAAGATTAGATAAATAAAAAATAAAGAACCACTGTGTGTGTGCATGTGTTTTACAGAGCCTACACCCTTGATCAGTCACTTGACCTAATAGAGTTCGACTTGCTAACATGGCTGGTTTTTGCTTGTGCATTAAGGACCCTATGTTCCACTGACATGATATACTGTATGTTATATATAAATACCCTTCTACCTTAATGGGGAATAAAAAGAAAGGGAACAGAGAAAGACGTGTTATCTAAAAATGTGTGCATGTTTGTTTTTCGATATGCAAAATTTACTTTTCGATTTCGAGATTTTGATAAATCTCAACGTTTTAGACCTCCCTCAGTAGGAAAATACCATTTTTGGAATTATGTCTGCCTGTGTGTGTGTGTATGTAAATATGATAACTTGAGTACATTTTCAGTTAGGCCAACCAAATTTTGCATACATGTATTAGGTACAAAACATAGATTTCTATCAACTTTTGAGCTATTTCTACTAACTGGAAGTGGTATTTTTTTATTCATTAAGTTGCAGAGTCTGATTTATTCATCATTTCTTTTATAATAATTGTTCAATATATTATATTTGATTTGTTGTTGATGGTTTTTAATGTACATAATATAAAAATATAATCATTGTCTAGTGGTTTACTCTTCCAATATCCATCCCCATATCTACGAGAGAGTCCAAGGGAGACCATTCCTGATTTTTCTTTTGTCACTGAGAACATGATGAACATAGTCACGCAGAACCAAGGAATCTACTGTAAATACTACAAGGAAACCTACAAGAAGTTCAAAGCAGCAACAAAGATTACTGAGGACAGAAATAATTACAGGGACAACCTTGCGGACCAAAGGTTTCTCATTCTTTGAATCAGTGCAGAGCCAGTAAAGTAACCAGAAAACAAACAAGATCTGACAATATAGTGGACCACACAAAAATGCAAACAGTGACCTAATATTCTATATAATATAAACTCAAAATAGTCCCAGGATGGTTCCTGTCGTGCTCTTTCACCTTTATGACTTTGGTTTAAGTGGGTTTGAGAATATGAAGTTATGCAGATAGCTTTATTATCTCAGAACGCCAAGTGAAGATGGGCTTCTGTCTTCCAGATACACAGGGAGCTGGAATACAACAACTCATCACATGTATAAATTAATGCTTCAACCTGTGCATGGGAAAGGTGCTATATACATAAAAATTATTTTTATTACTATTTTTATTATTATTACACTGCTAGAACTGATGACTGTCCTAGAAGGTATATAACAGACCCCACTGTCATACCAAACTATCTTTGCTACTTAATGTTTTACTTCTCTTATTTGTATAGCTACTGCTCTATGCCAATCCTTCACATCCTACTGCTCAGTGATGGTCAGCCAGTGTGATTTTCTATGCTGTGGTGTGCTGGCCTGGTAACATAATTTCAAGAGACACCCACCAAATCAACAAACTAATTAAAAGGGCAAGCTCAGTTATAGGATGCACACTGGACGCCCTGGAGGTAGTAGCAAAGCACAGAATTAAAACAAAACTGGGTGCCATTATGCATAATGTCTCACTGGGATTGTTTTTATAAGATACAATCTTTCTTTCTTTCTTTCTTTCTTTCTTTCTTTCTTTCTTTCTTTCTTTCTTTCTTTCTTTCTTTCTTTCTTTCTTTCTTTCTTTCTTTCTTTCTTTCTTTCTTTCTTTCTTTCTTTCTTTCTTTCCATCCAGCAACTCTTACCATTTTCTTTAATTCTGAAATGTTTCTGTTGAAACATGCTGAATGTAACCTCCAGCTCAATCAATTTTTTAATTGTAAGATTTCCATTAAAAACATATACTATTATTTTTCTCCATAACCATTAATATTAAAGTCCAAATGAAAGTTGATGGGACAAGAGTCACAAAATGATTTCCAATTTTTCAATAAACCTATGTCCTCCTTCGGTACACAAAGATCTCAGACACAGAACTGATCTCCTTTTGTATATTTTTTTGGACTAGTGTAAGCCACAAGGAGCACCTTGGACTAACCCACCTTCTAAGACACTCTTAACATAATATAGTTCTTTGAAATACTCCTAAAAATGCAGTTTTTTATGATTTGAACAATGGAAACTGGATCTGACCCTGTCCTGTGTGTATACACACACACACACGCACACACGCACACAGTTGAGTACTACCTGTGTGCCAGGCAGGCAGCATGCCGTGTGCAATTTGTTGCCAGAGGTGCACATCCACATATTTGTTTCTCCTTTTAACTGAGTCACCTACTACAATGATTTTATCTTTCTCTTGTGTGAGAGAACATGTACTCCGATATGATTTTTTAATTTTTCCCAAAACTCCATACATATCAAGTTAGTTGTTCAGCTCTACTAGAGACAGTAATGGATAAAGACCTTGTAGCAAAGATGAACATGGACATTGTTCACCTACCTATTAATCAAACAAAAGTAAAAATTTTGTTCTTGGACTGTAAAGAAATAAAAGGACATCTCTGGAAATCTTTGGTAGTACATTTTCTAACTTCGTTTACACTTTAAGTGCTTTAACTTTAACATGAACTTGAAAGCCTTTGTATTTATTGTTGATTTGGAAATGTATTGTTTTCTACATAAAGTTCCTTGTGATGATGCACTTTATGAATGGCACAAGATAAAACAAAAACTGACTGACTGAATTACAGAGCGCAGTTGAGGCAAGTCACCTTGTCCTAGATAAGACACATAAGTTCTGACGACTTATGGATGTATACTACATGGAACAGTGCAGTGACCCCATTTGTTTCTTTTATGTAAACTTACCTCTGAAAGAAACAAGCTAAATTTTAGCAACACACGTGACTAAAACAAAAAAGAAAGAGATTACTCACAATTTCCCTGCTGTACATTAAACTATGTAATCTATTGTAAGACTAGGAGCAGATGTATTTAACAAAAAGAAAAATGTATACAAGTTCATAAAAAAGAAGGCAGGCATCAAGCAAAATAGATTATTTAGTGTCGTAAAGTGACACCATAACTGAATTGGATTAATGGATGAATAGAAAACAAATTACAGAATTAAAAGCCACCCTCAGCAATATTGGTCACCATGCAAGAACCTAATCTGCAGGGAGCATCAGTGCATCACAAACATAACTTAACACTCTTAAGCCAATTAAATCAGTCATTGCAGAGTCTAGAGCCTATCCTGGCAAGGTTGGGCTAGATGCTAATTCATCGCAGAGCTCACACATGCACACATCCACAATAACACTTACACTGGGACTGTGAATCAGGACCTACATGTCTTTTGCTACATGGATGGAAAACTGGAGTCAAAAAAAGAGAAAAAAGTCAATTCAGAGGTCACAAAAATTATCAAGAGCACAACAAAAATCAATCTCAAAGATGATGCAATTAAAGGGCTCAAGTCTAGCTGATAGGCTTTAGAACAATTGTGCCTTTTCATTAGGGCATAGTCCAAATCACTTGAGAATAATAATTCATCTTCCACAACAGACAAACTACATAGAATGAAGACCACCACACAGCCGGATTTCAAATGAAAGGTTCTTGCTCCTATAAGATAATAAGATTCAGAGAAAAGGGAAAAAACACCAAAAAGAGTAAATTATCAGGAAGATGGAGTAACTATAGTATAAGAAAGATAATGCAATGAGCACCACCTATAAATAGCATGAGGAACAACTTTAACAGTTTTATTAAGAAAGTAAATATATACTTCCATAAAGCCATCCAACCCAGCCTTCTCTCCAGTTTCTGAACCACATATTCTAGCTCAGAGTCACTAAAGTTACACTGTGCACAAATTAATGTGAACTAGCTTACATGTCCTCAAATCAATAGCAAAAATAATGTCACTTAAAATTAGATTACTTTACTTCAGTTCTGACATATTAGGACAGCAAGATATCTTTTCCAGTATTGTCCACAAACTCTGTCTCATCTGTGGCTCTGAAAATTGGTAACATTCACCCCAACTCTCACCATCCTGTCAGTACACACCATTAACCCAAGATTACATGTGCAACACTGACACTGCTGTGACTGGCTGCTATAGTTTTCAGCTGCACCTTTCAATTGCATAATCTTAAGAAAAAATCACAGTGAGTCTTACAGCTGTGTTGTGTCATCCCTCAGTGACTCAATCATAGCACTCTACAACTCTCAGCAACTCCCTTTGGCAAAAATCAGCTGGTTGCAAGTAGTAGGGGTACAAATTAGACAATGTCACAAACATTGAAAAACAATGGTGTGTGTGTAAAGGGGTGGGGCTTGTCAAACATTGGATCCAGGACAGACATGTGCTTGGTTTTTAATATTTGTTGTACTGCACAACAGACTGGAAGAAGAAAAATTATAGGCTGAAACTATAATGTGATTTCTAGTCCTACAATTTGACACCCTCAGATGCAATGAGATTCACCAAGTGCATCAGCTAAATTTGACATGCTTTTCAAATAGAAGTCATGTTGACTTTTGTGGTGTAAATCTAGATTTAGCTTTCAGTGAGGCAGAAACACAAGGCCAAAAGATGTATCTAAAAGCCCCAGGTTAAGCATGTATGCTTCAGGAGAACCTTATTCCTTTTCATGAGCAGAGTCTAAACCACTTGAGAATAGTATTTCACCAATAACAAAACACAAAAAATATAATAATATCCAAAGCTTAAAAGGTTTACGGGAACAACAGGTGTTTTTGTTTTTTGTACTAATACTTGAGGTAACCTATATTGCTTTATCCTCAGCTCTACCATGTTTACTCTCTCCATTACTCTTTCCTACACAATCAGAGAGGCTTTGGATAAGCAATCAGGATTCAGCACAATAACTCTAATGACACTGCTAAGACTGACAGTAGCTGTCACCAGCATAATTATTGTACAATACCAACACACTTTATAAATCTACTTCTGCTTTGATTTCTAATTTGTAAATGGCCCAGAGCGTTCACAAGATGCCCTTTTAGTATTTATGCCATTTGAATTTGCACATGGCTTCTGTCAGCTAGTAATAGATCTGCAGAGTTAAAAGCACACAGCCACAAATGGACTTTTTTTTATAGGAAGCCTGGGTGTTCCATCCATACTTAGCAGCTTCTACAGATGCACAGTGGAGTTCATCCTCACTGGCTACACAACATCCTTGTTCACCTTAGAACAACAAAGCACTAAAGAGGGTGGTGAATTCAGAACATAATATTACAATA
Organism: Erpetoichthys calabaricus; assembly: GCF_900747795.2. Taxonomy (NCBI): domain Eukaryota; kingdom Metazoa; phylum Chordata; class Cladistia; order Polypteriformes; family Polypteridae; genus Erpetoichthys; species Erpetoichthys calabaricus. The sequence goes on from NC_041398.2 coordinate 44,609,376, forward strand.
AAATAGCCCCTACCTGTTCAGGACATGTTTAACAAACACAGCATTAGGAAACAAAACCATTTTATGAAATGCCCTAGCCTTGTACATTTCTCCCTATTCCAATATGGTAAATGGGACTGGACCTTTAGCACTTGTATTCATATATTCAGCGACAGTTTCTGTTCTTAGGGCATTAAGTTATCGATAGCCATTTCCACTGATGACTAGATGAGTATTTCTGATGTTTGCTTGCTTGGGTATATTGTCTTGTGCTATATTTGTTGTCTGTGCTGCTCTTTGACTGGAAGTAAAAATTTAATTGAGCTTTGTGTACATAGCAATAAACATGATTTTGAATTGTCCAGAGATGGGCTAGGCAGTCACGTTGGCCTGTTCTCTAAATTCAGTTTACTTTCTACAAATTTCACTTTACACTTGAAGCTTTGTTCTGCTCTTTCAGTATTTTCATTTCCACCTAGTTTTAAGCACACTATAATGTATCTCTTATGGACATATGGGGGATGTAAAAAAAGTATCATAGACTGATCTTATGTGGGGATAGGATCCCACACTCTACCGTTGTTCATGTTCAACTTGTGGGCTTTCCTCCCACATTCCACAATAAAAATATATACATCACAATACAATATATATCAATTATCACCACATATAAAAACCTGGATAATCTGTAGGACCTTCACTGAGTGTAGATGAAATCACTGTGACAAGTTCACAGGTAAATACAATTATAGACCTCACAAATTACTAATTACACAATGAATACACATAAAGACAGTGATTTGTTTAAGCAGACAGGAAAAGAAACTGGTTCAAAATGAATTATCTAAGGACATACTAGCAAGTTCGTTTGAATATTTAGAGCAAACGAGTGATATTTCTATTGCGACAAAATTTTGTTAAGAAAATGTGCTAATTTACTTATTAACTAAATGAATGTTTTACACTTACTTAAACTGACTGCAAGTTATCCGGCCTATCCGCTACAAACACTGTAAGCACTATTTTCCCCTACAAACACCAAACTTTGACTGCAAATTCAATAGATTATTTCTTATCCATCCATTTGTAACATTTTTTCTTCTGGTGGGTTCATATTACAATTAAAACAAAAAATATCAAATACAAGATACTATTCATAAAACACTACAAAAATGTGTTTCCCTTTCAGTTTTTGTGACTTTTCAGTGTGAACTCTAATGAAACCCAGAAGGATAAGGGGTCAGTACATGGCATGCTCTGATAGACAGTTGTGATTCTGTGGCTAAACCTCAAGGGTGCAGGTTCAATTCCTGCCTCCAATTTACTGTGTGATCCTGAGCAAGTCACTTGACCTGACTGAACTGCAATACAAAAAAATGAAAGAAAAACTAAGGTAAATCAACATAAATACTGTGCATGTCAATAATAATAATAATAATAAATTGTGAAATAGCTCTAGCTGTCCAGGTCTTTGCAACTAGATTTTCAAAAACCGCTTTGGTAAATTGTGATGAAATCAAAACAGAATCCCTTTAATCCCAGCATGCTATGCATGTCTCCCTGTAAACACAGACTAGTAAGAATGTCCAGTACTGCCTGAGCTGACATTCAGTTGTTGCTTTTGACTCATCTTCATTATTAAGCAATGGCAAGATGTTCAAAATCTTTGAAGGCTGTACCTTCACAACAAAATGTTTAAACCAATGTTTAATTTTTTAAGGCATTTATGCAGAAACAGGGTGGCTCTGTTGCAAAGTAGTTAGCAATGCTGCCCAGTCACAAGATCCTCTGTCCTGAGTTTGAATGCTATGTCCCCTCATTGTGTATACTCTAATGCACGTTAGGATGATTGTCAACTCTAAATTTTCTCCACGGTAGTAGGTTTATGGGTGAATGGAGTCTGAATGTCACCCTTTACTGGATGCCGTTCATGCTCGGCCCCCTACAACCCTGTACTGCATTAAGTGGATTGTAGAATGCTTTTCTATGTATGTTAGGTTATACAGAAACACAACCTCAACTGAACCAGTCAAAATATATATTTTTTATAATATAATTTACTGATTATTATATTTCAATTTTCATTACATTATTTATACATTTTATTGTTCACTAATATATTAAGTCCTCTAAACAATTAACTGGAATACAGTATTCTAGACTTACTCTGCCTGAAAAGACTGTTAGGAATTAGGTGTTGCATCAAACCTAAGATCCCCATAGATAACAAAATACTGCCTACATCAAGTAATATCAAAAGAAAAGAGAAGTTGTTGTGGACAGTGACGTCTACAGTACACAGTTTGAATGAAAAAAAGTATACTTTCTATATTTAGCTACAAAAACCACCAAGCTTATCTCCACCAACAGACCATAGGTACTGTAACACGTTTTACTTCCCTTGTGTTAACAAAATGAATAATAAGAAAAGAAAATATGAACTGTTGTTTCCTCTTTCTTCATATGTTCTGTTTTCTTAAGATGAACTCAAGCTCCCACGGCACACCATCTGTTATGAGCAGTGCCTTCTTGGTTCATAGACATATTTAGACATCTCAGCTAGTTACAAAAGGGCTTACTATTGTGCTACAAGCAGCCCATTCAAAGTGCTACTCTAGAGCACCTTCAATAATCAGCTCATTCTACCTCGGTGTGCTAAGAAGTGCTACTGGGACTGCTTTTTTCCCCAGCAGGCAATATTTCTTTAAAGTTTCTATCCCTTAAATGTGCTATGAGTATATGGTCTGTATGGTTTGAGGCCTTGCACTTGTTTACTGGTTTTTCACTTTGTTTTTACTTTTTTGCACTATGATGAAAACATCTGGCACTCTTGTGTCGGAGGCAGAGACAGGGAGAGAAAAATATAAAGGAGTGAGAAGACAAGAGAGAGAAAAGCAGCGAAATTGTGAATCAATGTGCCATGGCTTTTGTTAAATGGCAGAAGCTTGACACCGGCTTTTAATCTGGAATGGACCAAGGTGTTTATGTTCATACTTCCCTTAGGAAGCTCAACCGCTGTGTCTCATCTGCTCTGAGACAGTGGCAGTGGTTAAAAGTGGGAATGTGAAATGCCACTTGAAACTAAGCACAAAATTACATTTGAGGAAATTTACCCACTAAATCCGCCAGTGAGGCTACAGAAAATAAGCGATCTTAAAGCTAACTAACGAACGGTCAACAAGGATTTTAACGCATTCATTTACTGGCCAACAAGTCGCTAACGAGTGTTCCCTCAGAGTGTCGTGGATTTTGGGACATCACAAAAAAAACATTTAGTGATGACAATCTTCACACATGCATGAGGATGGCAGTGACACCATTCCAGCCCAGATTTAAAATCCTGGCAGACCAAACAAGAGTTCACATCTCTCACTGAACAAGAGAAAGTAGGCAGTGGGATATGAGGGAAAGAAAGAGGAGAAGATACATTCAGTTATTTAAAGATATTCAGATTTACTGTGAAACTGGTTAAGCCTGTTCAGTTATGCACATATTAAAAACTCTTGTATATTTTATTTTTATATGAGGCCAAGTCTTTTTTTTGTTGAAATGTTAAAACTTATTATTATTATGAAAATAATTATTTATAATTCTCAGTTGAATGTCAAATTTACCTTGCTTTTACTTTTATTTATTTTTTCTTATTTATTTTATTTATTATTGTATGTAGCCCTCCAGAGTCCAGAATTGCACTGAAAATAAATATTGTTGAAATGGCATTAAATTATAGCTTTCTTCATTTGATTTGAGTCATTAACTTCACACAGTGCAGATGCTGATACAATGGCAATGCTACTTCAATATATATAAATTAATTGTAATGTATAACTAAATTATAATGCAACTTAAACATGATGATGCTGCAGACCTGTACATGAGGAAATTTTCTCTATCCGGACCTTTTTAAATCATAATTGACTACCCCTGCTTTACATTGATTCACTAATCCAAAACCTTGGTTGTAAGGAGGTAGGCATCATTGAGCACAAGGAAAGAAACAAAAGTAGAAGAGGTGCCACTCCAGTGCCATTCACCACTCCCTCACAAAGTAATAATAATAATAATACAAAGTAAGAATAACATATACCAGAATAACGTTTGGGAAATGGTAAGAAACCTAAGTGTCTATCAAGAATGACTTCAAACACAGGGTAATGTGTATACCAGACTAGACAGTGCATGCATGGACTGGGAATTAAATCCAGGCAGAAATTCTAACAACCAACCCACCAGGTTTCAGTGATGAAACAAAATTCTATCAGTTAAACACTTAAGAACAAAACTTTCAAAGGCATGTCTAGATAAGATACCTGGACAAAAGGACAGGTCTTTAGCAGTGGCAGTTTGTAATGTGGGATGCTGGGGCACAGCCAACCCTCCAAATATTTTAAAAACTCTACTTAAATTAATTAGGTAATGTGAAATAATCATGAAATGTAAATGTGCTTATTTGCACAGTGTGCCTGGTGTCAGTGCATGTGAACCTCCATTAAAAACTGGTTTTGACTTGTATTTGTTCAATTTCTGTCTGAATATCTATATTTTCAGAGTGAAGGGCACTGGCCAAATGAGAGTGTATGTAAGTCTTTGATCATTTGGCAAGCAGGTGACCTGAGGCTGCCTTTAATTAGTTGCTTTCAGACACTGTCACATTTATTGGCAGTGAATTAGTATTGTTTTAGGTCTTTTAATCTAATGTGATTGGACAAACATCGACATACTGTTTCATGTTCACGTATAGCAAATGGTTCACAGTTCACACCCACCATTATCGTAACTACAGATGAGTGAGCATGAGTTTAAGGAGATGGCAGCTTCAAGTGGAACTTCAGAAATCAAAGAAAATTTGGTTATTTCTTTAATGAAACACCCTTTCATAAATTAATCACTTGAAGAAATAAAAAAAGATAAAGGAGCTTGGACCGGACTAACCTGATGTCACACAAATACAGAATGATAAATACATAAGTAACAATTCGTCTAGGACCTTATTTCTGCAGGTGGTTGACTTCATTTAAATGGGACCGTCAAAGCAGAAATGGGCATGACAGCTCAAAAATGTTTGGCTTTGCTGGCAAATGAATGTAGTGGCTATGTCCAGCAATTAAGCAATAACATAAAAAGATGTACTGGTATCATTGACTCTTTATATCCTTTTCACAGTAATACTGAGCCCTCTGGATTTTATCATTCAGAGGCACTGATTACATGAAATTTCCTAATGCTGTTAAATTCATAACTAAGTATGAAGTATACATTGTAACAAGGCACTATATAGGCGCCTGACCCGACACAGAAGGACACAGAGGCATGTAATAAACCAATGGACTTTTTATTTTTCTTCACCCGTGGGCGCATGTCTTCCCCGTGACCCACAGGCAATACACAGTCACACAAAGCACAAGTCCAACACAGCAACAATCCTTTCTCCTCTCACACCACTCCTCCTCAAGCTTAGTCCTCCTCCTCCCAACCCTGGCTTTTTGAGTGGTGGTGGCTGGCCCTTTTTATAGCCCACCCGGAAGCATTCCAGGTGCTTGACGACCTGGTCCTAATTGCACTTCCGAGTGAGGCTGAAGATTCGTCCAGCCTGGCTGCTGACTCCATGCAGCTCCCCCTAGCGGCCACCCAAGCCCCCAACCAGGCTGTGGAGGACTCCATCTCCCATAGAGCCATGCAACAGGTTGGGGGATCACCGTCCGCCAGGGAGGCTGCCACCAAGCGTCCCGGGGGAGGTATTGAGCTGCCCATGGTGGCTCCCCCGGAACAAATGCAGCAGGGGCGTCCCTGCCAGGCATGGGACCCGGCTGTCCTTCACAGCATTAATAATAATAATAATTCCTTACATTTATATAGCGCTTTTCTCGCTTTTTAATGAATATTATATGTTAAGAAATGTTACATAACATTACATGTGAAACATGTATGAATGTTAATTATAGTTTGAGTAACATAGCTCATCATTGCAATTCATCCCCTGTAGCCCTGGAATCAGCCTAGTTGCTCTTCTCTGGACCTTTTCTAGTGCTGCTATGTCCTTTTGTAGCCTGGAGACCAAAACTGCACACAGTACTCCAAATGAGGCCTCACCAGTGCATTATAATGCTTCAGCATAACCTCCTTGGACTTGCACTTCACACATCGTGCTATACAGTAATCCCTCCTCCATCGCGGGGGTTGCGTTCCAGAGCCACCCGCGAAATAGGAAAATCCGCGAAGTAGAAACCATATGTTTATATGGTTATTTTTAGAATGTCATGCTTGGGTCACAGATTTGCGCAGAAACACAGGAGGTTGTAGAGAGACAGGAACGTTATTCAAACACTGCAAACAAACATTTGTCTCTTTTTCAAAAGTTTAAACTGTGCTCCATGACAAGACAGAGATGACAGTTCTGTCTCACAATTAAAAGAATGCAAACATATCTTCCTTTTCAAAGGAGTGCAAAGCAAGCAGTCAAAAAAAAAAATCAATAGGGCTTTTAAGTATGCGAAGCACCGCCGGTACAAAGCTGTTGAAGGCGGCAGCTCACACCCCCTCTGTCAGGAGCAGGAAGAGACAGAGAAAGAGCCACAGAAAAACAAAGTCAAAAATCAATACGTGCCCTTTGAGCTTTTAAGTATGCGAAGCACTGTGCAGCATGTCATTTCAGGAAGCAGCTGCACACAGCCCCCCTGCTCACACCCCCCTACGTCAGCGCAAGAGAGAGAGAGAGAGAGAGAAAGTAAGTTGGGTAGCTTCTCAGCCATCTGCCAATAGCGTCCCTTGTATGAAATCAACTGGGCAAACCAACTGAGGAAGCATGTACCAGAAATTAAAAGACCCATTGTCCGCAGAAACCCGCGAAGCAGCGAAAAATCCGCGATATATATTTAAATATGCTTACATATAAAATCCGCGATGGAGTGAAGCCGCGAAAGGCGAAGCGCGATATAGCGAGGGATCACTGTATAACCTAACATTGTTTGCCTTCTTAATGGCTTCTGAACACTGTCTGGAAGTTGATAATGTAGAGTCCACTAAGACTCCTAAATCCTTCTCATAAGGTGTACTCTTGAATTTCAGACCTCCCATTGTGTTTTCAGACCTAACATTTTTACTTCCTATGTGTAATACCTTACATTTACTGACATTAAATATCATCTGCCACATATCTTCCCAAGCCTGTGCTGTCCAAGTCTTTCTGTAATGATTTAACTGATTCCAAATTATCTGCCAATCCACCTATCCTGGTAACATCTGCAAACATAACCATCTTGTTACTTATATTCCTATCCAAATAATTTATATAAATTAACCCCTTAACCGCCCTCTGCCGGATATATCCGGCACCGTTGTTTTAATGCTAACGCCATACTGCCGGAATTGTCCGGCACGTTTGCCTGTGGTTATATGAATGCCTGGCAAGTAGTATAACTGACGGTTTGGCGTGGGTATTATTACTACGTTGTATTTCGACAAGTCTGTGGTTGTTTTGGCCGGTCATGTGACGTGATTCGCATGTAACAGCTGTGAATATGGCGAAACGTAAACTGACTTCAAGTGAGGCTTTGCAGGCGATTTTGGACAGTTCTGATCATGATTGTAGCAGTTCTGAAGAAGATTTTAGTGACAGTGATGAGCAGCAACGTGCGCTGCATGATATTGTGAATGAAGACGCATCGGATGACGGCGCTGAGTGGGTGTATCCCCAGCATCTCAGCTGGGCTGCTGCCCGTGGTGAACTACCTTTTCTGCATTCGTTTGAGGGAACGTGTGGCTTTATTGTTGATGTAAACAATTACACTGCTGAGCAGTTTTATGAGCTGTTTGTGTCACCTGATTTGATTAGACATTTTGTTCATCAGACAAATCTGTATGCAGCACAGTTTATTGAGAAAAATCCCAATTTACCTCCACATTCCCGTGTTCGTGCTTGGTTTGACACTGATGAAAACGAAATGAAAAAATTCATTGGGATTTTGATGTTGATGGGAATAATCAGAAAACCAGATATTGAGATGTACTGGTCTACAGATCCTATGTATGCAACACCTATTTTTGCAGCTGTCATGACACGTAACCGATTCTCTTTGCTGCTGAAATTCTTTCATTTGAATGACAACAGAAACGAGCCAGATAAGAAAGATCCAAACCGCGACCACTTGTTCAAGCTACGTCCTTTGATTGATCATTTATTTGAAGCATTTCAGTTGCCCTACATGCCAGGACCGTCAGTTGCAGTTGATGAAAGTTTATTGTCGTGGAAGGGCCGCTTACAGTTTCGACAGTATCTACCATTGAAAAGGGCACGGTTTGGTATCAAGATGTTTTGCTTAGCTGAGAATTCAGGTTACATTTATAGATTTCGTGTATACACTGGCAACTTGCACAACATTTAGTGGTCAATACTGCTTGAATAAATGTAAAAAATGTAAAAAAAATGTAAAAAAGTAAAAAAACGAAAATTGTTCAGATTTCGCCTGGCGTGGGGAATATTTAGGGAGTTGGCGGTTAATTAAAAATAGCAGCAGCTTTAACACTGACCCCTGTGGAACACCACTCTTAACATCAGCCAATTCTGATTTGGTTCCTTGCACCATCACCCTCTACTTCCTGTGTTAATTCTGCGCCCTTCTACAATCATCACCCTGAATTCCCACTTCTTTTAGTTTGATACCTAACCTCTCATGTGGCATCTTGTCAAATGCATTCTGAAAGTCAAGATAAATAATATCATAGGCTCCATCCACATTGATCATATTTCTTGCTTCCTCATAGAATTCCAGAAGTTAGTAGTTAGTAGCAGTACTACATAGCACTACATAGGACTACAATGGCACAAATAGGCTTGTGGAGGCTCAACAGCTTTCATGGACTGCACCAGTTCAAGTGATGTAAAACTGGATGGGATTGATTTGCTGCTGTTAGTTGTTGGTTTTGGAGTGTCTGAAACTAATTGTGGTTCAAATTTCTTAATCTCAAGGTAAAATTGCTGTTTGCTTTGAACCATGATGGACAGCAGGATGGGAGTGTTGCCAGTAAATTATAGTTTTGGAGAAATGTTGAACAGTTCAGATAATGCAGTTATGAAGTTATTTTTAGTGTAACAAAAATACTATATGCATACAGTGGTGTGAAAAACTATGGCATGACCTTAAAAAGGCGGTTCATGCTAGAAAACCCTCAAATAAAGCTGAATTACAACAATTTTGCAAAGATGAGTGGGCCAAAATTCCTCCAGAGCGCTGTAAAAGACTCATTGCAAGTTATCGCAAACGCTTGATTGCAGTTATTGCTGCTAAGGGTGGCCCAACCAGTTATTAGGTTCAGGGGGCAATTACTTTTTCACACAGGGCCATGTAGGTTTGGATTTTTTTTCTCCCTAAATAATAAACACCATCATTTAAAAACTGCATTTTGTGTTTACTTGTGTTATATTTGACTAATGGTTAAATGTGTTTGATGATCAGAAACATTTTGTGTGACAAACATGCAAAAGAATAAGAAATCAGGAAGGGGGCAAATAGTTTTTCACACCACTGTATTTGTCACTTTATGAATACAGAGTTAACACTAACATGATTCCTTTTCACTTACATTCATTTCTTGATCTTTTTCACTTTTATAGTTAACTTACCTCAAGCAGCAGGAGAAGTGAGCTAGTGTAAAGGCAGCTTGCATGGAAGCATGCCTCTTTTGTCTTTCACTAACTTGGACTGACATTCTGTTTTGTTGTCATCACTGGTTATCAGATAGTAATAAAGGAAATAAAAACAGAAAATACCTCTCACAAGGCAAATTTGAAATAGTAAACTACTCTATAATTGATGTTTCACAGAATTTTCTCTGTGTTAAGACAGACAAATTTGCAAATTCACCAATGTTTTTCAATAAACATTTTGATATATTATTTACACTATACAACTCCAGGCACCTCACAACCAGATAAACAGACTTGAGCTGGGAGAACTTCAGCTGCGTCGGTTGGGGGGGGAATGGGATAGCAGGCTGTTTGCTGCTTGATACATTTGCAAAAGAAAGACGCTGATGGAAAGGTGCAAAAATAATTTAAGGTGGCCTGGTATTACAAATTTTTTCGTAGGCTTCAGGGATTCTAGTATTAAACATTTAATACAATGAAAGTCACACTTTAAACTATGGTAAAGATCCACAACCACTCATCTACTGCTGGTGCCATCAGTCTCTATCCACCATTGTTCAACAAATATGCAGAACATAATCATTCTGGAGCTAAATCAGTGACATGGAACACGGAAGCTCCTGTATAGCCTCTATAAGATTTTACACTGGCTAACAAGTATATCAATACCACAACACCTCGGTGAAATCTGTCTATTTATGACTGCTGGTAAAACATGAAACTTCCACTTTTCTGACAGATCAGATAAATAAGCATTTGTTCTTCTTTGTAACTGTGCCAAATGGCTCTTTTCACATGCCATGAACAATATATGGAACCTTTGCATACCAAGTTTGTTAAAGATCATAAAAAAAATACAGAGGTATCACCTCAGTGTACATACAATGATCTCTGTCTTTGCTGGTAAATATCCCAGGATCATTAAAAGGTGGAGCAACTTGCAAGTTAATTTGCATTATATTCGTGAAGAACCCAATGAAGGCTACCTACTCATGAAGGATATGTAATATGTTATCCAAAAGAGGAAATAAATTATTACAAAGGACCTTTAATGACCTAAAAAACAGTGTACAAACAAATAACTGCTATGGGCGACAAGCCCATGTTTCACCAGCTGCAATAAAAATATTTACCAAGCCTAAAAAGTCACTAGATCAAAAGCAAGACAAGGAATTTACTGTTAGAAATTTAAATGTAGGACAAAAACAAGGACGATGTCCATATACGGTTATAAAGTTTAATTACAACATTAAAATGAAGAATAATCATAAATAGATGATTTTAAAGGAGACTTTACCATCTACGGATGGCACGGTAGCACAATTCATCATGCCGCTGTTTCACAGATTCATAAATACCTCACTTGGTTGTTTTGTACATGTGTTTTCGTCCAACATCCCCAACTGCTGATTTCAAATATATTCCATGTGATTGTGTAGTTGTGGGCGTGAGTGTTTCCTGTAAAGTGCTAACACACTCTCTAGGAATGGCTCAGCCTTACAACTGATGCTTCCAGTATGGACTCTCTGGCCCCAAGTACCTCTCGGCTGGATTAAGCAGGTTTAAGAATGTTATGTACATGTTTACAAGACTTTCTAACTACTGTAGTTAATTGTGGTTCCCAGAAAGCCAAGATAGACCTGAGGAGGTAGTAAAGCATTATCAAGGAAGGAAGAATTTGTTTTGAAAAACACAACAATTATTAATTGATTAAAGATACAAAAACAATGTACATTTTCCAATCTTGGTACTGTATGTCTGGCAAGAGAAGGGATAGTCATCAGACAGGCAGATCTGAGACTTTTTGAGTGGACATAAGGAGAGATAACATAAGATAGATACTGAAAAGCAGAGCCATTCAGAGAATTATAGGTCAAGACAAGAGATTTGAACTGGATCTTTGCAGCAACAGGAAGCCAACAGAGAGTCCAAAGGAGAACAGCAATAGGGGTGAAATAAGGAACAGAGAACACCAGCTGAATAACTGCATTCTAGAGGAGATGGAGAGATCTAATGGCTAAAGGAAGTCCTGCCAGGAGAGAATTGCAATAGTCCAGTCAAAAGTGAATCAGTGCCTGAATATGGAGTTGCATAGCATAATTAGTGAGAAAGGGTTGAATCTTCCAAATATTGTGAAGAAAGAAACAATAGGAATAGGTCATTGAAAATATATGTTTGATAAATGAAAGCAAGGATCCCAGAGACACACCAAGATTCCTAACCATGACTGATGGTGAAGTGAGACACCTTCAATGACAAAGCTTAGACACAAATCTGAGGAAGGAGAATCAGAGGTCAAGTACAAGATATCTGACTTTGAAATGCTAAGTGTAAGGTGATGATTATTTATCCATGATGAGATGGAAGAGACAGCTGGAGATCTGTCCTGGAATCTGTGAGTTGTATGAGGGAAATGAGAGAAACATCTACACATGATCAGCAACGAGGTGGTAGGAGAAGCCATAAGATGAAATGACATTGCTTAAGGAAGGAATGTAGAGGGAAAAGAGAAATGAACCAAATACTGATCATTGAGTACACTTGTAGAAAGTTTGTGTGGAGAAGACAAGGAGTTAGACCAGGAGACACAAAAGGATCAGTCCGAGAGATAGGACTACAACCAGTCCAAAGCAGAACTGCTAATTCTTAATTTATCAAGGGTAGAGATAACAGTATTGAAAGTTGATGAAATATCAAGGAGGATAAGGACAGAGGAGAGAAAAGCAGCTTGAACAGATATAATGGTATTAGCAACTGAAAGCAGTGCAGTCTCCATGGAGTGACCCCTGCAGAATTCAGACTGAAGTGGATCTACTAGATTTTGTCAGAGAGAAATAAAGACAGTTTATTTTATGGGCTATGCACTCTAGAGTCTTGTACTAGTATGGCAGAAGAGAGATAGGACAATAGTTCAGATGAGTTGACAGGAGGAACAGTGCGAGTTTATTTTTATTGTGGCTAGAGTGCCAGTCCTGCCACCAAGCACCAAATTTTCCCTGTAAATTAGATGACCTGCTTGCAGTTGTAAGAAATAATTTAGCAAGAGACATCTAAGAATATAAAAGGAGACATGTATCAAAGCTGAATGTTTGGAAGTTGTGTCAAGAGAGTTTGAGAAGTAAACTTGCTGAAACACTGGTAACAAGAGCAGACAAGGTTTCTGAAATGACAAGTAGGAAGTGATGAAGAATATCTAACTGAAAACTGCAAAAGATGTCTGCGGTTGGACAAAAGGATCAAAGAGACACGTGGAGATATGTTTGTGGAATGCTGAGGTATGGAAATTAGATAGCAATTAAGGAAAAGATGACATGTTATAAAAAATATCGTAGTTAAATCAGTGAATGCACTGTACATATTACTTAAAATATCCAATGCTCAAAACTTAATCAAATTGAGGAAACAAAACAAACTGGTAGGCCACCCTGTAACTGCCTTTAGCACAACAGAGCCTGTCTCAACTACATCTTCTCAAGACATATCATACAAATAGAGGTATTGACTAGATATCATGGCTTTAAGAAAAATAAAAATAAATAAATCACCAATAATATGTTAACTTTAAGCCACCACCTGAATATTACTGCCCAACCCCCACCAGAACTTACCAATTAAGCAAAACGTACTAACATGGAACACCTTACTCCGCCTTCTCTGCATTGTTTTTTTCGCAGATTCTGCAAGTAAATCTGCACCTGCTTTAGCAGGAAATGTGGAGGGAGTCGGTGGTTTTCTGTTTCTGCTAAGCCACTATATTAGAAAGTTGTCTTAATTTGGTCTTTTTCATTTATTTTTTGTTGTTATCACTATTTTTCAATACTGTTGCAACACACGGCAAACACTGTTAAAATATTTAGTCTAGTACTTCTTTAACAAATTGATGTTCCCTAGACGGTGCTTGGTGCCTTTTATCAATTTCTTAAAGCTAAAGCAAAGTGATGTAAAAGCAGAAGTAGCAAGAAATAAATTAATAATATTCAATGTTTATGTGATCCTTAGAGATCTTAGCACAAGAAATAGACAAACATCAAAAGGTCAATAGATAAAGTGTGGAATGTGAGGAATAAATTTACAGAAATGGTGCACTATTTGATACTGTAAAAGCAGAAACTTGGTGGACACTGAGTAGGCAAACAAAATTAAACTTTTTATGTTGTACAATCTGATAAAATAATATTTATACAGTTTGTTCTTTCACTGGTAGAAAGCTTCTATTAACAATCTAAGAAATTGGTAAAAAAAATCATGTACATCTATGAAATTATATTGGATCACTGACTACCTTACTGATGTAATCGTCATTTTACTAGACAATGAAATTCAAGGTCATCCTGTACATTGGTTTTGTCAAAAATAACTCCTAAATGTGTCCCAAAACAATGGATAATATTGCCACATACTGTGACATAAATTCATATTTTGAACTGTCATAAATTCCTTAATCCGTTTCTAGGTTTGTAAATTTGGCATAAAGAGGGTGTGGTTGGTGTGCTTCATAAGTTCCGTATAACCATCTTGTTTGAAATCGTATGGCCTTGATGGAGTTACTTATGAGAGAATGGTCTAAGAACCAGACAAAGAACAAGCCATTAAGGACCTTTATTATAGTCTCATATAAATAACAGATTCTCACATAGAACAGGAGTACCTAGACCCACTCCTAGAGACCAGCTGGTGAGTAAAGTTCACTGGCGACTGCCTAGTTGACAAGTGACTCAAGTTGCCTGGTCTGGCTCAGTCTCAGCCATGTTTAGCTTCCTTGTGGGCTCACTGCTCCTCAAAGTAAGTTACTCTGGTTGAGCGCAATGGCAATTGGGCAACAGATGAGCATAAAAAGATCTAGGCATAGTAGAACTTAGTAACAGAAAATAGGTCTTGGGACACTGAACATAACTTCTCTGGCTTGAATGGAGCCAGAACTCATGCAAAGGGTTCAAAAAACATTAGATATTGTATAATTGGTCTCACCTCTGTGCACACAACTGGCCTTAGAACCAACCTTCTTTAACATGACCTCTTTATTATTTTGGATTGCCCCACAGGAAAAACCCCAAGAGGGTGTGGGGAAACATACAAGCCCCCGGCTACCAAACAGTTGGAATTTATTCCAGTGGACGAGAGGGTTGTCTCAATGTGACTTTAACTTGCTGATGGAAAAATTTTGGCTGTTGTTAACATTTATGCATCAAAAAGGGATTCAGAGTACTCTGCCTGTTTAGTGACACTGAGTGTGGGACTTAAAAAGGTTCTAACTCTGTATTCCTACACCAAGACTTCCACACCCATGTAGGGAATGACAGGGAAACCTGAAAAGGCATGGTGGGGAGGCACAGCTTAATTGATCTGAACCCAAGTGGTGAATTCTTACTTCTAGTCATGGATTGTTCATAATAAGGAACACTTCAAAAAGAAGCATGATTGTAAGAGTAGCTGGTATCAGAATAACTTGGGCCAAAGGTCAATGATTGGCTTTACAGATATGTCATCTGAACTGAGGCCACATGCTGAGCTATCAAATGAGCAGCACTTAGTGGTGAGTTGGCACAGACATATAGAGCACCCTCTGTTTCTCCTGTGTCTTGTAGAGTTTGAATGAAGTGTTTAAGGCCATAATAGTGGAGGCAGTTACAAGAATTTGTGAACAGAAGATTGATACTGATAACTTTCAGAGAGACAACACTAGGACCTGTTGGGGAACACTAGTGATATGGAAAGTTGCCACGTTAAAGAAAGAGCCCTTCTGTTGTATTTTAGCAGGATGACCACCAGTATTGACTGAGAGGTTACAGGAATGCCAAAAAAACACCAGCGGCCTAAGCAAAAGCCAGGGTGTGGGTGGAGTTTGGTAAAGCTATTGACAATAACTTTCAGAGGATGTCAAACGAATCCTAGCAAACTAATCGACAGGTCAGGAAAGGTAAAATTGATGTTAGCCTTGCTGTTCTCGTCAAGGGCAAGGAAGTATTAACCAAAGCTGGCAGCAATACTTTGAGAAACTCTTAAAACCTGATGTACAGGATCTTCTTAGTGCCAGTGTGGCTGATGTTGCTGCAATTACTACTAATATATTGTGGAGGTGTTTAAGCTAACACACCCTTTCAATGATGTTTTAAAGGCAGAGACCATGCAGAATGGCTCCAATGATCTCTCAATGTTTTATTATGTAATTTGTGTTTCAAGATATTCCACAAAATATTCATGCTAATTTATACTTGCCTAACATTTCTGTCATTTCCAGCTTTCACATATTTTTTACACTTTACCTAATGGATGCAACATTCTGAAAATGGCTATGGCTAAATTTTTTTTTTCTAATGAAAATAAAAGGTTGGGTGAAATGGGGATTAGAAGACTGCTACAAATTGTTTTGCTTTTAAAGTTAAATGGGAACCTAACTGTAAAGCAACAAGATCCTACATGTAAAGCTTGCATTTTAGGAGTGGCCTGGGCAGCATGGAATTTTTTGCATACTTTAGGACAGTTTTGTCAAGCCCCAAAGCACACAGATGATGCAAGGTATATTTAAACAAATGGACCACATTTTTTGTATTAACTCTAAGAAAACAGATCAAAACAATAGGCAATACACAGACCTTTTTCAGTGTTATAATTAGTGTGTTACTAGGATATAGCATAGCATGCAAATAAAAATAAAATTTAATTTTACAGATAGAATGATGATTGCAGTCCCTATCTTAGTAACATGATTGTAAGAAAGACGTAAAACAGTTCACAGTGGTTAATCAAGATGTCAAAAGACTAGAAAACATAAATAATATTTGTGTGTATTGGATTGCAGCAAGAAAATATACAGTATAAATAAATAAAGCAAGGCACTTAGGACTACTAGATTAATGCTGCTATCCATTAACCTAATAAATATTTAAAATGCCCAAAGTTTTTTTTTGTTTCACAGTGTCCCTCCACCTCATATCCAAGTGGTCTTCAAAAACCTGTGTGAAGCAATTCAGTTGGAATTCTGACTTGAACTGCATCAAGTTTATAAGAAGGATCATATCACTTGCAAATGAGAAGAGACCATTCAGTCCATTAGTCTGTTTTGGTCAGCTAATAGCTAAGATGTCCCAACACACTTTCTAATTTCTTTTTAACAGTTGTCAGGACAGCCAATTCATCTATTTAATGTAGTTTGTTTTACATTCCCATGACCCTTTATGTTAAGATGTACATCCTGGCTTCAGTCTGGAAAGCATTTTCTACTAGTGTCCCGATAGATAGATAGATAGATAGATAGATAGATAGATAGATAGATAGATAGATAGATAGATAGATAGATAGATAGATAGATAGATAGATAGATAGATAGATAGATAGATAGATAGATAGATAGATAGATAGATAGATAGATAGATAGATAGATAGATAGATAGATAGATAGATAGATAGATAATTACTTGTACATTATATAAGTAAGTCAGTATCATTAACTCACAACTATGATTTTGGTCAACTGCTAATTACTGAATTTAGAATAGAACACAGCTCTATGCAAGTTTTCCTTAAGACCAGCAGTAGTGTTTATTTCTTGTACTCTAGAACTACTGTTCCCATATTCAATTTCTTTAGAATTACATTTTTAGCATATGCTTTATAGTACACCTGTATATTAACTCTTAAACTCAGTCAACTACTTTTATTCAGTTAAGTGTTTACTTACTGTATATTCTGGTCTGATGTGAGGACACTTGAAAGTTCTACCTAGTATCCTAACATTTACGTTTCATATATCTTTAATTAATGCCTTATCTTGCTGCTCTGTAAAGCAACACAAGGGTTGATGCTGAATGCCGTGAAAAACTATATAGAATATTAAGTAATTGACCAATAGGAGTCTCAACAAATAATGTCTTACAACAATAGCTCCTTATTGCCATCCTGTAATGAAAAAAGATTCAGACAACGAAAGAACTGAGTATGGATTGAAGGTTGGGTGGTGATCAGAGCTATATGAGTGTCCTCTGTGACAGACCGCAATTCCAATACTGTACTAAGTGTTGCCAGGATGAGCCTTGGTTCCTCACCCTGAAACATGAAAAGTGGTTTAAGAAAATAGATGTGCTGATTGAGAAAATGTGACCAAGTATCTATGAATATAAATGGTAAAGTTTAATGTTACAAATTCAACTGTCCTTAAGTAATTCCCTGCCTTGGCTTTCTTGGTTCACAAAATGTATAAAATATATAAACAATGTATAAAATCAAGCACCTAGCCATGCAGTCTCCATTTACAAACTTCTGTGAAACAAAACGGGTCACTCTGCAGAGCTCAGTGACTTCAAGCGTAGTACTGTGATAAGATGCCACCTTTGCAATAACATGAAATAGCATGAAATTTCATCCCTGATTAATATTCCACAGTTAGCATAACTGGTATTATTGGAAAGTGAAAGCATTTAGGAACAATAGCAACTCAGCCATGTAGCAGAAGATGACATAAAGTCACAGAGCGGGGTCAACGACTGCTAAGGTGCATAGCATGTAAAAGTTGCCAATGCTTTGCTGATTTCATAGCTGAAGAGTTCCAAACTGCCACTGGCATTAATGTAAGCACAAAAACTTTATGGCGGAAGGTTCATGGAATAGGTTTCCATGACCAAGCAGCTGCATGGAAGCCTCACATTACCTAGTCCAATGCCAAGCGTCGTATGGAGTGGTGGAAACATGTTCTATGGAGTGACAAATCATGCTTCTCTGTTTGACAGTCAGATGGGTGAGTCTGGATTTGGCAGATGCTGGGAGAATGTTACCTGCCTGACTGCACTGTGCCAGCTGTGAAGTTTGGTAGAGGAGAGATAATGGTGAGGTGCTGTTTGTCATGGTTGGGGCTAGGCCCCTTACTTGCAGTGAAGGGCAACCTTAATGTTTTAGCATACCAAGATATTTTGGACAACACTATGGTTCCAACTTTGTGGAAACATTTTGGAGAAAGTCCTTTTCTATTCCTGCATGACTGTGCCCCTGTGCACAAAGCAAGGTCCATAAAGACATGGTTAGACGAGTATGGTGTGGAAGAACTTAATTGGCCTGCGCATAGCCCTGACTTAAACCCCATCAAACATCTTTGGGATGACCTGGAAAGGAGATTGCAAGCCAGGCCTTCTCATCCCACATCAGTGCCTGACCTCATACGTACTCTACCGAATGAATGGGCACAAATTCCAACAAAAATACTTTACACTGTTGTGGAAAGCCTTCCAAGAAGAGTGGACCTGTTATAGCTGCAAAGGGGGGGGGGACCAACTCCATATTAAAGTCTATGTATTTGAATGCAATGTCATTAAAGTCCCTGTTGGTGTAATGGGCAGGCATCCAAATACTTCTCTCCGTATAGTGTATAAATATACCAGTCTTTATGTACATTATACAATATACAGTGCATCCGGAAAGTATTCACAGCGCATCTCTTTTTCCATATTTTGTTCTGTTACAGCCTTATTCCAAAATGGATTAAATTCATTTTTTTCCTCAGAATTCTACACACAACGCCCCATAATGACAACGTGAAAAAAGTTTACTTGAGATTTTTGTAAATTTATTAAAAATAAAAAAATTGAGAAAGCACATGTACACAAGTATTCACAGCCTTTGCCATGAAGCTCAAAATTGAGCTCAGGTGCATCCTGTTTCCCCTGATCATCCTTGAGATGTTTCTGCAGCTTAATTGGAGTTCACCTGTGGTAAATTCAGTTGATTGGACATGATTTGGAAAGGCACACACCTGTCTATATAAGGTCCCACAGTTGACAGTTCATGTCAGAGCACAAACCAAGCATGAAGTTAAAGGAATTGTCTGTAGACCTCCGAGACAGGATTTTCTCGAGGCACAAATCTGGGGAAGGTTACAGAAAAATTTCTGCTTCTTTGAAGGTCCCAATGAGCACAGTGGCCTCCATCATCCATAAGTGGAAGAAGTTCGAAACCACCCGGACTCTTCCTAGAGCTGGCCGGCCATCTAAACTGAGCGATTGGGGGAGAAGGGCCTTAGTCAGGAAGGTGACCAAGAGCCCGATGGTCACTCTGTCAGACCTCCAGAGGTCCTCTGTGGAGAGAGGAGAACCTTCCAGAAGGACAACCACCAATCAGGCCTGTATGGTAGAGTGGCCAGACGGAAGCCACTCTTTAGTAAAAGGCACATGGCAGCCCACCTGGAGTTTGTCAAAAGGCACCTGAAGGACTCTCAGACCATGAGAAAGAAAATTCTCTGGTCTGATGAGACAAAGGTTGAACTCTTTGGTGTGAATGCCAGGCGACATGTTTGGAGGAAACCAGACACCGCTCATCACCAGGCCAATACCATCCCTACAGTGAAGAGTGGTGGTGGCAGCATCATGCTGTGGGGATGTTTTTCAGCAGCAGGAACTGGGAGACTAGTCAGGATAAAGGGAAAGATGACTGCAGCAATATAAAGAGACATCATGGATGAAAACCTGCTCCAGAGCACTCTTGACCTCAGACTGGGGCGATGGTTCATCATTCATCAGGACAACGACCCTAAACACACAGCCAAGATATCAAAGGAGTGGCTTCAGGACAACTCTGTGAATGTCCTTGAGTGGCCCAGCCAGAGCCCAGACTTGAATCTGATTGAACATCTCTGGAGAGATCTTAAAATGGCTGTGCACCGACGCTTCCCATCCAACCTGATGGAGCTTGAGAGGTGCTGCAAAGAGGAATGGGTGAAACTGGCCAAGGATAGGTGTGCTAAGCTTGTGGCATCATATTCAAAAAGACTTGAGGTTGTAATTGCTGCCAAAGGTGCATCGACAAAGTATTGAGCAAAGGCTGTGAATACTTACAGTTAGGTCCATAAATATTTGGACAGAGACAACTTTTTTCTAATTTTGGTTCTGTGCATTACCACAGTGAATTTTAAATGAAAAACTCAGATGCAGTTGAAGTGCAGACTTTCAGCTTTAATTCAGTGGGGTGAACAAAACGATTGCATAAAAATGTGAGGCATTTTTTAAACACAATCCCTTCATTTCAGATGCTCAAAAGTAATTGGACAATTGACTCAAAGGCTATTTCATGGGCAGGTGTGCGCAAGTCCGTCGTTATGTCTTTATCAATTAAGCAGATAAAAGGCCTGGAGTTGATTTGAGGTGTGGTGCTTGCATGTGGAAGATTTTGCTGTGAACAGACAACATGCGGTCAAAGGAGCTCTCCATGCAGGTGAAAGAAGCCATCCTTAAGCTGCGAAAACAGAATAAACCCATCCGAGAAATTGCTACAATATTACAAGTGGCAAAATCTATAGTTTGGTACATCCTGAGAAAGAAAGCAAGCACTGGTGAACTCAGCAACGCAAAACGACCGGACGTCCACGGAAGACAACAATGGTGGATGATTGCAGAGTCATTTCCATGGTGAAGAGAAACCCCTTCACAACCGCCAACCAAGTGAACAACATTCTCCAGGGGGTAGGTGTATCGATATCCAAGTCTACCATAAAGAGAAGACTGCATGAAAGTAAATACAGAGGGTGCACTGCAAGGTGCAAGCCACTCATAAGCCACAAGAATAGAAATGCTAGATTGGACTTTGCTAAAGAACATCTAAAAAAGCCAGCACAGTTCTGGAAAAACATTCCTTGGACAGATGAAACCAAGATCAACCTCTACCAGAATGATGGCAAGAAAAAAGTATGGAGAAGGCGTGGAACAGCTCATTATCCAAAGCATACCACATCATCTGTAAAACACGGTGGAAGCAGTGTGATGGCTTGGGCGTGCATGGCTGCCAGTGGCACTGGGATATTAGTGTTTATTGATGATGTGACACAGGACAGAAGCAGCCGAACAAATTCTGAGGTGTTCAGAGACATACTGTCTGCTCAAATCCAGCTAAATGCAATCAAATTGATTGGGTGGCATTTCATGATACAGATGGACAATGACCCAAAACATACAGCCAAAGCAACCCAGGAGTTTATTAAAGCAAAGACGTGGAAAATTCTTGAATGGCCAAGTCAGTCTTAACCCAACTGAGCATGCATTTCACTTGTTGAAGACTAAACTTCAGACAGAAAGGCCCACAAACAAACAGCAACTGAAAGCTGCTGCAGTAAAGGCCTGGCAGAGAATTAAAAAGGAGGAAACCCAGCGTCTGGTGATGTCCATGAGTTCAAGACTTCAGGCTGTCATTGCCAGCAAAGGGTTTTCAACCAAGTATTAGAAATGAACATTTTATTTCTAGTTATTTAATTTGTCCAATTACTTTTGAGCCCCTGAAATGAAGGGATTGTGTTAAAAAATGCTTTAGTCGGCTTACATTTTTATACAATCGTTTTGTTCACCCTACTGAATTAAAGCTGAAACTATGTACTTCAACTGCATCTGAGTTGTTTCATTTAAAATTCATTGTGGTAATGTACAGAACCAAAATTAGAAAAAAGTTGTCTCTGTCCAAATATTTATGGACCTAACTGTACATGTGATTTCTCAGTTTTTATATTTTTAATAAATTTGCAAAAACCTCAAGTAAACTTTTTTCACGTTGTCATTATGGGGTGTTGTGTGTAGAATTCTGAGGAAAAAAATGAATTTAATCCATTTTGGAATAAGGCTGTAATATAACAAAATGTGGAAAAAGTGATGCGCTGTGAATACTTTCCGGATGCAGTGTATATTATACATATACGTATATGCTCAAAAAAATTAAAGGAACACTTTTTAATCAGAGTATAGCATAAAGTCAATTAAACTTCTGGGATATTGATCTGGTCAGTTAAGTAGCAGAGGGGGTTGTTAATCAGTTTCAGCTGCTGTGGTGTTAATGAAATTAACAACAGGTACACTAGGGGGACAACAATGAGAAGACCCCCAAAACAGGAATGGTTTAACAGGTGGAGGCCATTGACATTTTTCCCTCCTCATTTTTTCTGACTGTTTTTTCACTAGTTTTGCATTTTGCTACGGTCAGTGTCACTACTGGTAGCATGAGGCGATACCTGGACCCTACAGAGGTTGCACAGGTAGTCCAACTTCTCCAGGATGGCACATCAATATGTGCCATTGCCAGAAGGTATGCTGTGTCTCCTAGCATAGTCTCAAGGGCATGGAGGAGATTCCAGGAGACAGTTACTGTAGGAGAGGTGGACAGGGCCGTAGGAGGTCCTTAACCTATTAGCATGACTGTATCTGCTCCTTTGGGTAAGGAGGAACAGGATGAGCACTTCCAGAGCCCTACAAAATGACCTCCAGCAGGCCACTGGTGTGAATGTCTCTGACCAAACAAACAGAAACAGACTTTATGAGGGTTGCCTGAGGGCCCCACGTCCTCTAGTTGACCCTGTGCTCAATGCCTGGCACTGTGGAGCTGGTAGAATACCAGAATTGGCAGGTCCATCACTGGTGCCCTGTGCTTTTCACAGATGACAGCAGGTTTGCCCTGAGCACATGTGACAGATGTGAAAGGGTCTGGAGAAGCAGTGGAGAACGTTATGCTGCCTGTAACATCGTTCAGCATGACCGGTTTGGTGGTGGGTCAGTGATGGTCTGGAGGGGCATATACAGACCTATACAGGCTAGACAACGGCACCTTGACTGCCATTAGGTATCAGGATGAAATCTTTGGACCCATTGTCAGACCCTATGCTGGTGCTGTGGGTCCTGGATTCCTTCTGGTGCACGACAATGCCAATATGTGCATGTGGCGATAGTATGCAGGCAGTTCCTGGAGGATAAAAACTACTGAGTATGATTTTGAGTTGCTGCAATGAAACTTTGACAAAATGGACTAGCCTGCCGCATCATTTTTTCATTTTGATTTTTGGGGTGTCTTTGAATTCAGCCCTCTGTATGCTGATCATTTTCATTTCCATCAAACGATGTGGCATCCTTTCGTTCCTAACATATTACCCAGTCAATATCAGTATTGATATCCAGCATGATTTTTTTCCCATTGAGATCTGATGTGTTTTCAAAGTGTTTCTTTAATTTTTTGAGCAGTACATACATACACTGTCACCGATCACTTTATTAGGTACACCTAGGTAGTACCGGGTTGGATCCCTTTTTGCCTATATAACTGCCATAATTCTTCGTGGCATAAATTCAAGAAAGTACTAGAAAAATTCTTGAGGCATTTTGGTCCATATTGACATGATAGCATCACCCAGTTGCTGCAGATTTGTTGGCTGCACATCCTTGTTGTGAACCTCCCATTCCACCACATC
Source organism: Erpetoichthys calabaricus (assembly GCF_900747795.2). Lineage (NCBI taxonomy): Eukaryota > Metazoa > Chordata > Cladistia > Polypteriformes > Polypteridae > Erpetoichthys > Erpetoichthys calabaricus. The sequence continues at coordinate 44,633,195 of NC_041398.2, forward strand.
TCAAAGGTGGTCTATTGGATTGAGATCTGGTGATTGTGGAGTCCATTTGAGTATAGTGAACTCATTGTCATGTTCAAGAAACTAGTTTGAGATTTTTTGAGCTTTGTGACATTGAGTGTTATCCTATTGAAAGTAGCCATCAGAAGATGGGTACACTGAGTTAATAAAAGGAATGGACGTGGTCAGCAACAATACTCAGCTAGGCTGTGTCATTTAATTGATGTTCAACTGGTACTAAGAGGTCCAAAGTGTGCCCCTACACCATTACACCACCACCACCAGCCTGAACCATTCATACAACGCTGGATTGATACATGCTTTCATGCTATTGACGTTAAATTCTGACCCTACCATCCAAATGTCACAGTAGAAATCGAGACACTTCAGACCAGGCAACGTTTGTCCAATCTTCTGTTGTCCAATTTTGGTCACCCCGTGCGAATTGTAGCCTCAGTTGCCTGCTCTTACCTGACAGGAATGGCAACCGGTGTGGTCTCCTGCTGCTGTAGCCCATCTGCTTCAAGGATGGACGTGATGTGTGTTCAGAGATACTCTTCTGCATACCAGTTGTAATGAGCGCTTATTTGACTTTACTGTTGCCCTTCTATCAGCTTGAACCAGTCTGACCATTCTCCTGTGACCTCTGGCATCAACAAGGCATTTTCGCCAAGAGAATTGTCGCTCTCTGAATACTTTAACTTTTTCAGACCATTCCCTGTAAACCATAGAGATGGCTATGCATGAAAATCCCAGTAGATCAGCAGTTTCTGAAATACACAGACCAGCCCGTCTGGCACCAACAACACTCCCATATTCAAAGTCATTTAAATCTGCTTTTTCCCCATCCTGATGCTCGGTTTCAATTTCACCAAGTTTTCTTGACAATGTCTACATACCTAAATGCATTGAGTTGCTGCCATGGTGATTGGCTGGTTAGATATTTGTGTTAACAAGCAGTTGAACAGGTGTACCTAATAAAGTGGTGGGTGGGTGTATAGTCCTCATATAATGTCCATGAAACCAATGGAATGGAAAAAGAGTCCTGCATCTTAATAATTATGTATTCTGTATGTCTACCTAATAAGGTGGCGGGTGAATGTATATATAGTGCACACAAACACCTCTCTCTCTCTCTCTCTATATATATATATATGAGTCATATGAAAAAGTTTGGGAACCCCTCTCAGCCTGCATAATAATTTACTTTCAACAAAAAAGATAACAGTGGTATGTAATTCATTTCCTATGAACATCTGAGTACTGGGGTGTTTTCTGAACAAAGATTTTTGGTGAAGCAGTATTTAGTTGTATGAAATTAAATCAAATGTGAAAAACTGGCTGTGCAAAAATTTGAGTACCCTTGTAATTTTGCTCATTTGAATGCATCTAACTGCTCAATACTGATTACTTGCAACACCAAATTGGTTGGATTAGCTCATTAAGCCTTGAACATCATAGACAGGTGTGTCCAATCATGAGAAAAGGTATTTAAGGTGGTCAATTGCAAGTTGTGCTTCCCTTTGACTCTCCTCTGAAAAGTGACAGCATGGGATCCTCAAAGCAACTCTCAAAAGATCTGAAAACAAAGATTGTTCAGTATCATGGTTTAGGGGAAGGCTACAAAAAGCTATCTCAGAGGTTTAAACTGTCAGTTCCAACTGTAAGGAATGTTATCAGGAAATGGAAGGCCACAGGCACAGTTGCTGTTAAACCCAGGTCTGCTGGCCAAGAAAAATACATGAGCGGTATATGAATAGGATTGTGATAATGGTTATAGACAACCCACAGATCATCTCCAGAGACCTGTAAGAACATCTTGCTGCAGATGGTGTATCTGTACATCGTTCTACAATTCACAAAGAACATCTGTATGGCAGGGTGATGAGAAAGAAGCCCTTTCTGCACTCATGCCACAAACAAGCCAGATTCATTTTAGAACAAAGTGGTTTGGACTGATGAAACAAAAATTGAGTTATTTGGTCATAACAAAAAGCGCTTTGCATGGCGGAAGAAGAACACCGCATTCCAAGAAAAACACCTGCCACCTACTGTCAAATTTGGTGGAGGTTCCATCATGCTGTGTGGCTAGTTCAGGGACTGGGGCCCTTGTTAAAATCGAGGGTCGGATGAATTCAACCCAATATCAACAAATTCTTCAGGATAATGTTCAAGTATCAGTAACAAAGTTGAAGTTACATAGGGGTTGGATATTCCAACAAGACAATGACCCAAAACACAGTTTGAAATCTACAAAGGCATTCATGCAGAGGGAGAAGTACAATGTTCTGGCTGTCACAGTCCCCTGACTTGAATATCATCGAAAAATATATGAGATGATTTGAAGCAGGCTGTCCATGCTTGGCAGCCATCAAATTTAACTGAACTGGAGAGACTTTGTATGGAAGAATAGTCAAAAATACCTCCATCCAGAATCCAGACACTCATCAAAGCCTATTGGAGGCGTTTAGAGGCTGTTATATTTGCAAAAGGAGGCTCAACTAAATATTGATGTAATATCTCTGTTGGGGTGCCCAAATTTATGTACCTGTCTAATTTTGTTATGATACATATTGCATATTTTCTGTTAATCCAATAAACTTAATGTCACTGCTGAATACTACTGTTTCCATAAGGCATGTCATATATTAAAAGGAAGTTGCAACTTTGAAAGCTCAGCCAATGATAAACAAAAATCCAAAGAATTAAGAGGGGTTTTACATGTGTATATATATATACACTGTACATATGTAAAGCATTATGGCTAAATATGGATAAATATGTGTTAGTGGTGTTGCCTAAAGAGGAGAAAGGTCGGCCTCATAAGTCCAGTGGCAGATCCCTCTATGGCTGCTCCAGCCGTAGGATCCTATGACATCAATCGGGGCCTGCAGCTAGAAGTACTAAATTAAGAGTCTTCACTGAGTTCCCAGGACTGAAAAATTGGTTTAGCAGATAAACTTATGTGTGCATGTAAAGACAGATATAAATTATGAACATAAAAAATTAAACATATAGCTGCATTGTGGTGACACTGTGGCTAAGGATCTGCATTGGTACCTAAAAGGTTGCTGGTTCAAATCCTGTTACTGCCAGAAAGGTTTCTACTCTGCTGGGCTATTGAGCAAGGTACTTAACATGAAATTTGCTCCAATGGTCATGCAAAAAGACAATTTTCCCTCAGCGATTAACAAAATGTATCAAATCAAAATACAGTAGATCCTAATATAATACATTTAATAATAAAAGTACCATTTCTACATTTTTACCATAGTGGAAATTTTCTTAAAACTAGTTAGATTGTATGTGCATTTAACTAGCTAATATCTAGAAATAAAGTTAATACGCTATATCTTTTCCACAGGACAATTTCACAATTTATTATCTAAAAACACTCTTATGTTACATATACTGTGATTTTTCCATGAGATGATGGGAATACTCTGCAAAATATATAAATACATACATACGAAAATAAATAAAAAGTATAGCTGCATTTCACTAATAAAGCGTAATATAATAAATTAACAAGTGTAGGACTTACGTAACAAAAGATATTTTACTATTTCATCGTTTGTACCATAATAGAAATCTTAAATCTAGCAAGATTGCGTGAGCGTTTAAAAACCTAAAATCTACAAATGTTCTCAGATTAAATATGATGCAATATTTGCATGAGACAATGTCACAATCTAATACTTATATATACTCTTATGTTAAATATGCTATGATTATTTCTGTGAGAGAATGCTACAATTTAATATCTAAAAATACTGTTATGTTGAATATACTGTACTGAGATTATTTCTGTGAGCGATGCCACACTCCTAAAGCTGGAACAGCTAAAGAGGTATCTGCAAGAGGAGGTCTACAGTCAGACTATTGTTAAAAATTAAGACCTCTGGATTTGAATGTTGGCCTGAGCATTGTCTCTGTAAAATCTACAAGTTCTTACAGCGTGTATCTTCTTCTTCTTCTTCCAGCTGCTCCTGTTAGGGGTTGCCACTACAGATCATCTTTTTCCATATCTTCCTGTCCTCTGCATCCTGCTCTGTTACACCCATCACCTGCATGTCCTCTCTAGGTGTTAATTCTGGTACTGCTTTATTTCATCATATGCTGCATATTTTATTAAATGGTGACATTAAACTAGCCAAAAGTAACCAAAGAGTACCTTTTGATAGACTGACACTCCTAATGCCACTGGGCCAGCAACCACTTCCTTTTTACCCTGAACTGCATAAAGGGTATAGAAATATTTTGTATTGCAGTATCATGTATAGTAAACTTCCTTTAAAAAAATATTACATCATCAAGAATAATAAAAAAAATTACAGAAGCCACTAAACTGACCCAAACTGCTTCTTAAATACAGAATATTTTGAGACAACAGATTACTAAAACTAATGCTCTAAAACAAATAAAGTGATATTTTGATGTGGATTCTAAATGCTTTTAATATGTAGAACCCAAAATAAAGTCAAGTCAACTATCCATTTCTACTCATTCATATAATAAACTTAGCAATTCAGTTTTACGATTATGTATAGCAAGCAAAAGGAAACAAGGCAAAATTCTACCCTGTGAGCACAGTGGTCCAAATAGCATACTGACATTAAAAACAGCTACCATAGGATAATAAATGAAGCCAATTTACTTTTTGCTATAATTTTAGGATGCTTGATCCCACTTCAAAGTACATTCAAGACAATTAAAATATACGCTCTTCACCTCAAATATGGATTACTTGCCATGCTTTCAACTTTTAAAACAGAGCATTCAATAAGAAAAACCCATAACAAACTGCCTAGAGACGCAGTGTTCTAGGTTTGTTAAGGATATGCAGATCTGACTCTTCCCTTTTCTTACTTACTAGACTAGATGTTTTACAGCTCTGACTCAATTTGTACTTCTCTTTATAGAAAAATTCTTCACCATTTTAAAGGTTAAATTATTTGCCATGCAAAATGCTATCATTAAAATTAGCCACAGCTACAAACAGAGCTTAGATACTTCTATATAGGCATGCCCCTTTAAAGAGGTACTCACTTAAAAAAAAACAATTTCTGCACTGAACAGACTCATATACAGTACATCTAGATATGGAATGGTCAGGATTACGGTAGTTTAAGACAACTGTTCATTATGAATCAGCAAGAATCCGCTCATCTACTCTAAAAGCATGTTTTTTTCTTTCTTTTCGGTTTAGTTTACTGTGTAACTAAGAAGGAAATTGAACCTTTGCCATGCCATTCTGAAACCTGCTTAATCCAATTAAGGGTTATTGGGGTGCATTCAGACCCCAGTCTTATCATTTTATACCTTCCTGCAGAATAGCTAAATGAAACTGCACGTGGCAAAGGGAAAGTTTTGTCAATTGATTAGAAACAGGATTTGTGTTGAACTGTAATGTACAAGGATATTAATTTAATGCTTACCACTGAACCATTATGTGTTCCTTGGTTAGTTACTTCATCTGTCTAAACTCCATTTATCCATTCATTTTCAAATACATTCATGAGGAGTTGATGCATGCATTGACAGCACTGGGCACAAGGTGGAACTCATGCCTGGATGGATGCCTTCACCTACAGAGGGCCGGTTTAGAGCTGCCAATTAACCTAACACATGCATGTCTGAAATCCAGGAGACAGAATGTACAGTCACTGCACAGCAAGAGATTCAAACTCAGCACTTTAGAGCTATGTGACAGTAGTGCTAGCCACTGTGACACCATGCCCCCCATCGTGCCCAAAATCACAATGTCATTTCTGTTTAGCAACTTTGTTATATGAAAGATAGTGGGCATAAACATGTTATCTAAAAAATGAAAACACATTCTGAATGCTTTCCTAAAGTCCACAACTAAAATAAAAATGTCAAAAGTCTTTGGATCTTGAGGGTCCTCAAATTATGTATGGATGAACCTTAATAAGATACAACCAAACTTATGACAGTTATTATCATCACTAGCATCAACATTTTCATTCTGGTTTTCCAGGTAAGGTTGAGCAGGCTACCAAATCCTCAGCAACTTACTCCTGGGAAATTATCAAATGCTCCCAAGCCATTTTTTGAGATATAATCCTTCCAGTGTGTCCAGAGTATGCCCTTTAGTCTTCTCTCAGTGGGAAGTACCTTGAATACCATGAATACACCAACTAGGAAGCACCAAGTGGGCATTTAAACTAAAAGCACAAGGCATTTATGCTGACTCCCTCAATCCACATAAGCAGTGGGCCTACTCCAATGCCCTGACCCTATCATAGACAATAAGTCCATCCATCCATTTTCAAACCCGCTGAATCCAAACACAGGGTCATGGGGTCTGCTGGAGCCAATCCCAGCCAACACAGGGCACAAGGTAGGAACCAATCCCGGGCAGGGTGCCAACCCTCCGCAGGACACACACAAACACACCCACACACCAAGCACACACTAGGGCCAATTTAGAATCACCAATCCACCTAACCTGCATGTCTTTGGACTGTGGGAGGAAACCGGAGAGCCCGGAGGAAACCCACGTAGACACGGGGAGAACATGCAAACTCCACGCAGGGAGGACCTGGGTTAGACAATAAGTCTATGTGGTAAGTGTGTTTTAGCTGTTTGTATTCACAATCTCCTCCTTTCAGTTACAATCCAGAGCTCAAGACCACAGGTGAGAATGTAGATGTTGACAGATCATTAATTTAAGCTTATATTTCATCACCACAGTTCAGTATAATATTTATTAAAGGGCCACTGTTGCCCCGAGTCTCTGGTCAGTCTCACAATCATCTCTAATTACATTACTTACAGATTAAGGATATCATAAAACATTGATAAATCATCAATTTGCACTTTGTTTTATCAATAAATTCTACAGGCTTTAATTTATTAAAATTAGATTAAAATTAATACATTGTGATTACCTTTTTTCATTCAACTGATTACTCATTTATAGAACTGGGTATTTAGTCCCTAGGCCAACACCAAAGTTCCCTCTGACTGGCACATAATACTTTTAAGGGGTAATACGAGAGCCTGAAATTGTTAAAAGTTGTTATGAAAACTGCCCCCTGTAATTCCTACTGATATAGTCTGACATCTTCAGATGTAACAAGATTTAGCAACTGCACTCATTCAATTCTCCAATTAAAAATTGTAGAGTCGTAAAATGTAAGGCCAGCTACCAAATGTGTGACAGTTTTCATCATTTTAGACATGAGACTACCTAGCACAGTGTACAGTCCTTCAAAAACTTTGTATTAGAATTCAAGACAGAATATAAAATGCCCTGTTGCTCTCACATGACTAATGTTGTCGTGCAAAATATACATCTGGACAGATTTTTACATTATATTATAGACTGCATCTGGAGGTGCGGAGAAGTGTATCGTCCAGGACCTCAACAGTTCATTTTTTCCCTTCTACAAGGACTGTCACTTCTCTTTCTCCAAATTTTATATCAAATGTACTGTATATGTTTAAACACTTCTCTTTTGTTACCTCTTATTATTATACATACATTCATAAATGTTTACACTTTGTGAACACAATTAGGATTGTGAGGAGCTAAAGAATATCCCTGTAATACTGTCCACAAGCTGGAGCCAACCCTTCATGGTATACCAATCAATTACAGGTCACAGTCACTCACTTATCCATAATCATTAATTTAACATGATCAATCAGCCTAACATGCACGTCTTTGAAGGTGGACAAAACACACAAACATGAAGAGAATGTGCCACCTTCAAATAGTCAGTGGCCATTCAAGAATCATTGTCCACATGAGGTAGCAACATTAATATGTCTGTATGTTACAGTAAACCTTTACATTTAAAAACCTGTTGATGTAGTAATATATAAATATTTAGTTATATGTTGCTTTTTGTAGATAGCATGTGACAGAGTTGCAAAATGATGATATAGAAGATAATAATGTAGATATCAGCAATGGAAATGTTTTAGAAAAAGTAAGAAAGTTCTCACACTTATGTTAATTATTGATTGCAGGGGGAGATGTGGGCACATTAAGGGTGAGATTTTCCCTCATTCTGACTTCTAAAACATTTATCTGTCATTGAAGGAAAAGGTTATGAAAGCTAAGTGAGGAGTAGTACAGTATGCTCTATGGGAGTAAGACATGGCTGACAAAAGACGAACATGAAACAAAACTGGAAAGAACAGAGATAAGAATGATCACATTAATGTTTTGAGTGTCACAGAGTGACAGGCTGATAAGAGAAACACTTGGTTTAGAGGTGATAAGTGTTGTGCTGAGGAGAAACAGACTAAAGTGGTTTGGGCAGAGGAAGGGTGAAATAAGAGGTGACGTGGAGGTGTAGGGGATCACACTCAGAAGGAGGCCAAAACACGTAACTGGAAATGATGGACAAAGTGAAAAGAATGACTCTCAACACAAGGAGGCCCAGGAATGTGGAAAGTGTAAGGAAATGAAAGGAGAGCAACATGCAAACCTGGGTGAACCCAGAAAAATTCTTCAAAGCTGATAATGATATTAAAATGTTACACAGAGTTTAGGATTCAAATCTTCCTTTTTTTACTAACAAACATGTTCAGCACTCAGAAGGAATACACTGAAAGGTGTGCTACGAAATACTACATTATGTTAAATATTAATTTAGCCTTTTATTATTGTTGTGCTAGTTGTATATAAATATCTGTGCAGTGCTGTGAGCCATTTTACTGCGATGGACATTTGTGAAAGAGCATTAAAATATGATTTTTTACTAATAGTCAAGATAGTACAAGACACTATGCGTTATTCGCTTGACAGACTTTAACTGTTATTGAAAATTAAACTTTTTCCCAAGTGTTAAACCAAGGACTGTTTATGTACAGATAAGTCCTTGCAAGGACTATCATAAAGGTGATTGATATGCCTCACTTAAATAAAGGGCATGTATGAAACAGATAATGCACTGATAAACAAGAACTGTCAATTGTAATTATTATGTCATTCTAAAGTATACAGTTTATTTTAATTTGAGAATAACTAATCTGCATATCCATTATTCTGATGGGATAATATTCAGGTATCACCAATGTGCTTTCTGAGTTAAACAGAAAGAACATCATGTCTTCTCCACAAATTATAAAATGCATTCAAATACCTTTAACTCTTATAAGCTAAGATTAATTAACAGATGAATTAATAGATGGAGGAGCAGATGGTTAGACTTGAATACAGATGCAGCTAAAGATGTCTTTGTATGTTTACAGTTAAATATTTGAGGCTACTTGAGTCCAGTTTACAAATTCAATGGAAAGAAATTCCTCTTCTCTACTAATTCTTGAAAGCTGACATTTTCATCCTTAATTTTCAATAATTTTTTTTTTTTTGGTGTTATGCTTGACTAGGTCACCAATTGCATGACTCACTGCGAGTTTCAATGACTGGGTGGCCCCTGCTTGCTGCATTACATGTTTATGATGAAAACGGTGTGGTTACTTCTATTTATCCATTCATTTTGTAACCTGCTTTCTCAGTTAGGGCTTTACGGAACCGGCGTGGGGAGTCATCCCATCGAAAAGTACATACACATACACCCACATTTACTCATATGTATGGGGTCAAATTAGAGTCACCAGTTAACCTTATTACTGCAAATTGTTGTGGCAACTACTTTGAAAAATTGCTCCCTGCAAAAGATGCAATATGTATTTATGGTGGTTTTATTCTTCAGAGTTGAGTGATTCAGAGACTGGGCAATATGGCAAACCTCCTCATTGGCATCAACATACACCCTTCCTGAGAGCAGTTTACTTCTTTATCCAACATCACAGGGAGATTAAGCCCTTTCTGACAGCAATATAAGGGTGTAAAACAGCCAGAATACTTCTCCTTCACACTAAAATGCCTGGATTTCCAGATAGATTCGAATTGGTGTTTTGGTACATCAGGTTCTATATATTGTACAATACCATTAAAAATGGCAAGCAGTGACCTATGTTTGGTCATTTTGGCACGTTATCAGTTTTTCCTCATGCCTTAATGAAACATAGCAATGGCACTGTTTTCAAGAAAAGCTACATGCCATATGTTACCTCCAGGGTAATGAAGATTTTGTTTCAAATACCTAAAAGACTGTCCATCTCTCATTTTGTGTCACACAATGTTTGACCAAAAAGAGGAAACCACTCAGTCCCTTAGGTGCATTTGGCTTTAGCCTCTGCCCAACAAAGGCCAGGTTTTCCTCAATGAAAGACAGTTTTTTTTGGAATGGGTCTTAACTTAATTTCTTTTGCAAATACAATAAAATAACATAACATTCTCAAACCCATTCAAATGCAATTGAGGCTCATGGAGGTCACAGCCTATCTTGGCAGCATTGGACACCCAGATCAGCCCTGGATGGGCCAGCATTTCACTGAAATGAAGACTACAATGCTTTTCGTTAAATATTATGACTTGATGACTCCAGATTAATAATTTTTATACAGTATTACTATCCTAGTGCACCTCAAACAAATGTCAAGGGTATTAATAAATAGGATCCATCAGAATTCTGTTAGTCACAAAGTTAATTACATACTTAGAGTTAATGATATACAGTAGGTGAAAATTAAGTCTACTGAGGATAGATGGCAGAAGACACCTCTTTAAGCAAAGGGTCAGGACAATTCGGAACAGACTATTGTGTTATGTGGTTGAAGTGGAAATCTTGACAGCTTTTTTTAAAAAAGTATCAAGATGTAGTAATGTGCCAACTAAGCTATTAGCTATCCAACCAAAACTGACTGGCTAAATCGTCTTCTACTGTTTAACATACATTTCACGCTGTCTTTATGACCTCATCTGGCAAATATTAGTACACACCTATATTCATTCACACGTTCACTATAGCTGGCAGCCAAGTCTTTGAACTGCAGAAGAAAACCAATGTGTCCTAAGAAAACAAACCTGAACAATGGGAGCAGACATAAACTCCACATGGACAACTGTATATACATTGCATCCGGAAAGTATTCACAGCGCATCACTTTTTCCACATTTTGTTATGTTACAGCCTTATTCCAAAATGGATTAAATTCATTTTTTCCTCAGAATTCTACACACAACACCCTATAATGACAACGTGAAAAAAGTTTACTTGAGGTTTTTGCAAATTTATTAAAATTTTAAAAATTGAGAAAGCACATGTACATAAGTATTCACAGGCTTTGCCGTGAAGCTCGAAATTGAGCTCAGGTGCATCCTGTTTCCCCTGATCATCCTTGAGATGTTTCTGCAGCTTAATTGGAGTCCAAATGTGGTAAATACAGTTGACTGGACATGATTTGGAAAGGCACACACCTGTCTATATAAGGTCCCACAGTTGACAGTTCATGTCAGAGCACAAACCAAGCATGAAGTCAAAGGAATGGTCTGTAGACCTCCGAGACAGGATTGTCTCAAGGCACAAATCTGGGGAAGGTTACAGAAAAATTTCTGCTGCTTTGAAGGTCCCAATGAGCACAGTGGCCTCCATCATCCGTAAGTGGAAGAAGTTCGAAACCACCAGGACTCTTCCTAGAGCTGGCCGGCCATCTAAACTGAGCGATTGGGGGAGAAGGGCCTTAGTCAGGGAGGTGACCAAGAACCCGATGGTCACTCTGTCAGAGCTCCAGAGGTCCTCTGTGGCGAGAGGAGAACCTTCCAGAAGGACAACCATCTCTGCAGCAATCCACCAATCAGGCCTGTATGGTAGAGTGGCCAGACGGAAGCCACTCCTTAGTAAAAGGAACATAGCAGCCCGCCTGGAGTTTGCCAAAAGGCACTTAAAGGACTCTCAGAGCACGAGAAAGAAAATTCTCTGGTCTGATAAGACAAAGATTGAACTCTTTGGTGTGAATGATAGGCGTCACGTTTGGAGGAAACCTGTCACCATCCCTACAGTGAAGCATGGTGGTGGCAGCATCATGCTGTGGGGATGTTTTTCAGCGGCAGGAACTGGGAGACTAGTCAGGATAAAGGGAAAGATGACTGCAGCAATGTACAGAGACATCCTGGATGAAAACCTGCTCCAGAGCGCTCTTGACCTCAGACTGTGGCGACGGTTCATCTTTCAGCAGGACAACGACCCTAAGCACACAGCCAAGATATCAAAGGAGTGGCTTCAGGACAACTCTGTGAATGTCTTTGAGTGGCGCAGCCAGAGCACAGACTTGAATCTGATTGAACATCTCTGGAGAGATCTTAAAATGGCTGTGCACCGACGCTTCCCATCCAACCTGATGGAGCTTGAGAGGTGTTGCAAAGAGGAATGGGCGAAACTGGCCAAGGATAAGTGTGCCAAGCTTGTGGCATCATATTCAAAAAGACTTGAGGCTGTAATTGCTGCCAAAGGTGCATCGACAAAGTATTGAGCAAAGGCTGTGAATACTTATGTACATGTGATTTCTCAGTTTTTTTATTTTTAATAAATTTGCAAAAACCTCAAGTAAACTTTTTTCACGTTGTCATTATGGGGTGTTGTGTGCAGAATTCTGAGGAAAAAATGAACTTAATCCATTTTGGAATAAGGCTGTAACATAACAAAAGGTGGAAAAAGTGATGCGCTGTGAATACTTTCTGGATGCACTGTATGTACGCATTCTTATGCCTACATAAAAAAATCAAGTGTTGTGGGGACAAAGCAAGAGCCAGATCTTGTCATAAAACATTTCATATGAGACGTCACGATAAATTGGCAATTATAAATTGGGAAGTGTAGCCTGTGCTCCAATAGGCTGGTAAACTGTCCAGGATTGCTCCCCATCTTGGGTACTGTACAGCAGGGGCATCTTAACTTATGTGCACTGGCTGGGGGCCCCAGGAGCATAAGGACCCACAATGTTTCTGATGCCTATGTATGTTTCTGATTTGCTATCAAAAATGAGGACCCAGCGCTCTACTTTGCCCAGGGGCCTATGATGCTGGTAAGACAGCCCTGCTGTACTGCCAAGTTAGGCATCACCTTCCTGAAACACGAAACACAATTGAACATGGCTGGTTATTAATCTAACCTTTAAGTCTTCTTGTTATGAGTGGAAACCAGTGTTTCCATAACGGCAGTGTCTGACTGTGGCAGGAACTAAACATGCGTCTAGGGGACATGAAGCACTGCTGCAAAGATAACTACACCACCATTCTGTACACTAAAATTTAATTCAGTTTAATTGGATTGAAAAAGCTTCAAGATGTTGTACTGTGGGTGGCACGGTGGCGCAGTGGGTAGCGCTGCTGCCTCGCAGTTGGGAGACCTGGGGACCTGGTGGATGGATGGATGTTGTACTGTATTACTCTATGTGGCGCAATTCCCGTTAAAACGATCAGACTGCTGAACACAATAACAAATTAACATATATTTTCTATACCTACATTTTTCACTGCATGGTCGCTTTTTTCTACCAAATTTAAAGACAGAGAATAGCCCTGGGTGGGCCACCAGTTCTTCGCGGAGCACACTCTAGCTGGCTCACCTTCCTTTGGTCAATTAATTAACGTCCTGTTAATGCGATGAACGAACCGAGTATCCGGATAAAACCTACTCTCATGCACGGAGATTGCTGATAAGGAAATAACCTGCAAGCTCAAATTTAGTGCGTTTGTGACGTGGAGCCAACACGATCAAGGCTCCTGCTTTCGTACACATAAACAAACGGATACACACCTGGTTACTGACTGACAACGCCCTCCCTGCACCTCGGCCACAGGCGCTCACGCATTCCCTCACACACACACACCCCTAGCACTCTTAGGTCACGGTGCACCTTCTGCCACGCGTTTGTTAAATACAGCGATCTTCCGACGAATCCACGGGAAAAGTAGTATCATTGGTACGTAACTTAAATGATTTTCTAGGGTTTTTGTAACATTTTACTCGCAGCAGTATACCTTCACCAGTGTGACACGTTAAACTGAGCAGATGGGGACCAAGGACGCAGCGCCCTCCTCCTCTTCCTGCACAGAGTACAGCAGGCAGCGCTAACTCGTGTGAACTGAGCTGCAGTTTATACGCGGCTTCGCTTCTCTTCGTTTCATTCGAGAGCGTCTTCTGGTGTTATCACCAAAGCAGTTAAAAAGTGCCATTAACAACGTTCTTACCTTGCCGAACTTCTGGTACTGAGCAAAGAGCAGGCCCTCCTTGACGGGTTTGTCCATGTCTGTGTGACAATACTATACAGTACTGAGGAGCAGAGCAGAAACTTCGCAGTCTTTCTCGCTCGCTCGCTCTCGCTCTCTCTCTCTCTCTTTCTCTCGCTCTCAGTGTTTCTGCTTTTCAGATTACTTCCTTAAACTCGAACTTCCGTTGAGCAGTGGAACGAGCGCAATTCTTATCTGCGCACAAACGCAAAGTGTCCGTTATACAGTTTCGATTCAAGAACAATCATAACTTTCTCAAACACACTTAATGCAGTTCACAGGCATCGGGCGCAAGTCAGGAAGCATCCCTATAATGGGTACCCAAAGGGGCCACTCAGGATCAAATAAGGGTTGTCATTTAGCCTAAACACCACGTCTTTGGGAATGTAGGAAACAAACTGATGCAGATCTAGGGAGAACATGCAAACTCTACAGAGTTAAAAAAAAAAAAGTTTGGGTGTAGGATTCAAAACCAGGATATTGCTTCCATAATCCAGTAATGCAAACTTTAGTGCCACTGTGCTGACCAATTTTAATCTCAGCCATTCTTTATTTTACACTAATATTCACTTGCCAGCCATTTTATTAGGTACACCTTGCTAGTACTGGGTTGGAGCCCTTTTTGCCTCCAGAATAGCTGTAATTCATTGTGGCACAGATTCAACAAGGTGCTGATAATATTCCTCAGGGATATTGGTCCATATTCTGCGGTGGGTTGGCACCCTGCCCAGGATTGGTTCCTGCCTTGTGCCCTGTGTTGGCTGGGATTGGCTCCGGCAGACCCCCGTGACCCTGTGTTCGGATTCAGCGGGTTGGAAAATGGATGGATGGATATTGGTCCATATTGACATGATAGCATTTGATGCACATCCATGATATAACTCTCCTGTTTTACCACATCCCAGAGGTGCTGTATTGGACTGAGATCTGGCGACTGTGGAGGCCATTTGAGTACAGTGAACTCATTGTCATGTTCAACAAACCAGTTACAGATGATTTCAGTTTTGTGAAATTATCCTACTGGAAGTAGCCATCAGAAGGTTGGTACATTGCAGTCATAAATGGATGGACATGGCCAGCAGCAATACTCGGGTAAGCTGTGGCATTTAAACAATGCTCAGTTGATACTAAGGGGCCCAAAGTGTGCCAAAAAAATATCCCCCACACCATTACATCACCACCACTAGCCTGAACCATTGATATAGGGCAGGATGGATTCATGTTTTCATGTTGTTGACACCAAATTATGACCTTATCATCCAAATGTCTCAGCAGAAATCAAGACTCGTCAGACCACTCATCGTTTTTCCAATCTTCTATTGTCCAATTTTAGTGAGCCATGCAAATTGTTGCCTCAGTTGCCTGTTCTTAGCTGCAATGGGCGCTTCAAGGTTTGATGTGTTGTGCATTCAGAGATGCTGTTTTGCATGTCTCTTTATTAATGAGTGGTTAGTTACTGTTACTTTACTATCAGTTTGAACCAATCTGGCCATTTTCTGGCATCAACACAGCATTTTCGCCCAGAGAACTGCTGCTCACTGGATATTTTCCCTTTTTCTGACCATTTTATGTAAACCCTAGAGATGGTTGTGCATGATAATCCCAGTAGATCAGTAGTTTCTGAAGTACTCAGACCAGCCCATCTGGCACCAACAACCATGACATGTTCAGAGTCACTTAAATCACCTTTCTTTCCCATTCAGTTTGAACTTCAGAAGGTCGCTTGACAATGTCTACATACCTAAATGCTTTAAGTTGCTGCCATGTGATTGGCTGATTAGATATTATACCAAGCCGTTGAACAAGTGTGCCTAATTTCCATGAAACTAAGGAATGGAAAAGAGGATCCTGCATCTGAATAATTATGTATTCTGTATGTGTTTGGCAAAAACTTTCTTGTACTTTCTTGTACTACTTAGAAAGTAGTGATGATCAGCGATATTCGCCAAAATGTTTTTCACAGCAAATTTGTTGGTTCACAGGTGACCTTGTTTGCCAAAATTTTCCCTGAAAGTTCGCCGTGTGGCAGGCTTAGGAAAAACTTTTTTTTCCTAGTGCTTCTTGATACTTTGCAAATCTAACATCACAGACCTGTAACAATAATAACACTTAATAACTAGTACAGTGACTTACAGTACAAAGTATAATTCAAAATGCTTTAGAAAAGGTAGTCAGAGGAAATAAAGTAAAGCAATAATCAAGCTAATTACACTAATAGTCAGATTGTTAGTGGGGAAAAAACTCCAAATCTCTGGGATTACGTAACCAAAAGCCCACCTAGGCCCCACTGGGCATCATGTCGTATGTCTAAAATACAAAAAAGAAAAAAAAAAGAGAGCCAGCCTGTGCTGACATCATTAAGGACAAGACACCAGTATTCCTCATTCCACCAGCCTCAGGGATTCTCTTCTAGATGTACTGGATAGCAGCCACTGTTAGGTGGGTCAGCACCCCCACCCCCACCCCCTCCCCAAGTATATAATGCTGATCCATTCCTCATCAATAGGTACATCTGCCCTTACTTATAACACATGATTCAGTTCTGTACCAAGTGTGCCAAGTTTCTGATATAGCAGTTAAGCTGTCAGTATATGAAGTGCACAGCCAGCATCAGCTTTACATAGAGGAAAGAGAACATGCGAGATGGCATATTGTCGACAAGGCATGATTTGCATTTTCTAATACATGCATGTTCTCCCCGTGTCTGCGTGGGTTTCCTCCGGGCGCTCCGGTTTCCTCCCACGGTCCAAAGACATGCAGGTTAGGTGGATTGGTGATTCTAAATTGGCCCTAGTGTGTGCTTGGTGTGTGGGTGTGTTTGTGTGTGTCCTGCGGTGGGTTGGCACCCTGCCCAGGATGGGTTCCCTGCCTTGTGCCCTGTGTTGGCTGGGATTGGCTCCGGCGGACCCCCGTGACCCTGTGTTTGGATTCAGCGGGTTGGAAAATGGATGGATGGATGGATTATTCTTTATCCTAGCATGGGCTAGCAGTGTTGCATAGTGATAAAGGCTTTGAACCTAAAACTTCATACCCAGAAGTTGTGAGTTCACATTCCACTACTGACACTGTGTGATCATAAGTAAGTCACTTCAATTGCATGTGCTCCAATTGGAAAGATAAAACAAATGTAATCAATAGTACATCAGATGTTGTAAGTCGTCTTGGATAAATGCTTCAGCCAAAGTAATAATAATGTGTTGCACGTTTATTGGGCATGCAAGTAAGAATTTCACTCTTCTCTATACATACAACCATACTTACTAGTATTATTACTACTATTACTCATGTAGGACCAACTTAGATTTGACACCCGAAATGCATGTGCAAGAATACTGGCTCACTAAGCTGAATGCAGCCAGTTACAGTTTTGTATGGCTTTGTAGATTATTCATGTTTATACTGTAAAGCTCCTTGTAGTGAACTCTGTGAAAGGTACCTTATAAAATAAGGATGCATTTATTAAATGATGTTGCAATAATTCTTCTAGAAATTACCTTGCATTTTTTATATTACTTTAAAATATTATTTTTTGAATTTGTAAAGTTCCTTGTGATTCTTTGTGCTACAACAGGAGCTATATAAAATAAACATTGACTAATAATTTGGATGGTATCATGACTAAGTAGTTAGTGCTGCTGCCTCATGAGTCTAGTATTCTGGGTTATTATCTGTGTGGAGTTTGTAAGAGTCTACCAGTGAGACAATATCCACTCATAAAGTATAGTTGTTGTGCTGGGATAAGCATTCAGTCATACAATGATGTTAATGAGGACCATATTTAAGCGGGAGTTATTTTTACTTGGCTCATGCTCATAGTGTTGTGCTCCTTCAACATCTTTAAACTCCTTGGATGCTGTAGGAATACTTGCATACTGAGATTAAATGAATGCTTTGATAATGAACAGTTTATAAAAGAGACTTTAAAAGATTTCTCTTTTAATGAATGCCACCTTCTTATACAAAATTTACCCCAATATAGAACTGAAATAGTTTATTTTCATTTAGTTTACTCTTATATAGCACTCCTTCCTTAGTATGGGTTCAAAGCAGAGCTCTTAAACACATTAACATTTAAATGTTTGATGAACGATTTGTATGTTTGTGGCACACTATTTGGTGTGTGGGTGTGTGTGTGTGTGGGTGTTTGGTTGTTCTCCAGGAAGTCTCCTTACCACATCCTAAAGATGTGCAGGATTGAATTCCTAATGATTTTGAATGGGTCCAGTGTGCCTGAGCATGCCCTATGATGGATTGGCACAATTTCTAAGGTTAGTTCCTATGTTGCTCTCTACTTCAGTGGCTCCCTGAATATGATTTAGTGAGTTTGAAGAATATATGAGTGGCCTGTTTTACATTTGTTTCACCCTTGTGTGCATAAGTACATTTGTAAGTCTTCAAAATTAAAACAATGGGATATCAATGCACTTTTTTTCCACAAGATCAAAAGTTTTGGATTTGGTCCAAATAATGGATACATGTCATATTCAAAAAATATAATGGTCAAATTCTGTTCCTTTTTTCAATGTTTAACAATCAGAAATCAAGCTTTATCAGATGTCTATTTATAAATGTTAAAAACAGAAAAGTTCTTAAACCATCGATCCATCCATCTATCCAGTGCAGGGTCATGGGACAAGCATAGGGTGCAAAGCAGGAGCCACACCTTACATGGCACCAGTCAATCACAGAATAAACACACTCACACACATACTAGGGCCAATTTAGCAATGCCAGATCATCTAACCTGCGTGTCTTTTGACTCTGGGAGGAAACCAGAGCATCTGAAGGATAGTCCCACAAATATGAGGAGAACATGCAAACCCCATTCTCCTTGTTGCGAAGCAGCGGCACTACCACTGCCCTACTGTGCTACTCAGCTCTTTAATCTTTTGAGATATTTCAGTTGTTAACCCTCTTTCATTCATTACATTAAAAATAATAATAGTTTACATTTATATAGTGCTTTTTCTCACTACTCAAAGCGCTTTACATCCTTTTTCTTCTTGCTGTGTTAGCCACACAGTCTCATCTGCCCTTTCCTGTGATGTTTTCTTTTGGACTTTTTTTCTTCACAAATTCTAAAAACAGTCAGTTTAGGTTGACTGGCAGCCCTAAATTTCCCTGGTGTGTATGTGAGAGTGTGACTGACTGTGCCCTTCTGTGGTGTGGGGCTCATCTACCTGATTTCCATCTTGTGGAGTATTCTTCTAGAGTAAGTTCCAGTCCACAGCCACTCTTTATTATGTATGTACTTTGGAAAATAAGTTGATGAATATTGTTTTGTTTGAACAGTACAAAGGGTTAGTGGAGGTATATAAAAGAAAACAAAGACTCCAACACTATCTATATCCATCCATCCATTTTCCAACCCACTGAATCCGAACACAGGGTCACGGGGGTCTGCTGGAGCCAATCCCAGCCAACACAGGGCACAAGGCAGGAACCAATCCCGGGCAGGGTGCCAACCCACCGCAGACTATCTATATCTATGTTTTTTATTTTTATTTTTTACATTGACCGACAGTTCTTCCATAAACTGACCATCCCTAAAGATTCAAAACCGTGCACTAAAAAACTGTTCTTGTAAAGACCCAAGACTCTGGTTATGATATGCAAAATGATGGAGCAGGTTTAGGTTAGTTTATATAAACTTTATTAATCCCAAGGTGAAATTCAGAGGCATACAGCAGCAGAAACATAAAAATCAAGGAGACAGACTAACAGGACAAATAATACAGCCAATCAATCAGTCAATACATAAATAAATAAAGAAATGAGTATTGTGCAGATAGTTTAAAATGAACTTAAACAGTACATCAGGGGGAAGCATTGGAATGCCTGATAACAGTGGGCAGAAAAGACCCCCAGAGGGGCTTCTGAACACACCATGGTAGAATGAGCCTGTGGCTAAAAGTGCTGCAAAAGAGCGCCTCCTGGAGGGGATGGAGGGGGTTTTTCATGATGGCATTCAATTTTGCCACCATCCTCTTTTCCACAACAGGTTCCAGTGTGTCCAGTGTTTACCCTGTGATGGAGCAGGCTTTCCTGATAAGTTTGTTCAGGCATTGTTATTCTTTTGAGCTCAATTTGCTTCACCAGGAAACTTCAGTGTAAAACAACACACTGGCTACTATGGACTAATAGAACATTTTCAGCAGTTTGCTGCATACATCAAAAGACTTGAGTCTTCTAAGAAAGTATCGAAGTACAGTCTTCTCTGACCCTTCTTTTACATCGTGACTGTGTTGTCAGACCAGTCTAGTTTGTTGTTTATCTGAACCCATAGGTACTTGTAGCTCTTCACCACTTCCACATCCTCTCCCTAAATGATGGCTGATCTCAGAGGCTCCTTGACATGCCAGAGGTGCACCACCAGCTCTTTTGATTTGCTGATGTTGAGTTGCAGGTTGTTGCCCCTACACCACAAGATTAAGTTCTCCACAACCTTCCTGTACTCTGACACACATCTCCATTATTAATGCAGCCTATGATGAAGGAGTCATCTGGAAATTTCTGTAAGT